>NW_028288599.1:1403820-1612641 GCF_059628265.1 Tinamus guttatus | reverse complement strand
GAAGAGAAAGAAGAAAGAAAGAAGAAAGAAGGAAAGAAGAAAGAAAGAAAAGGAAGAAAGGAAAGAAGAAGAAAGAAAGAAAAGACAGAAGAAGAAAAGAAGAAAGAAAGAAAGAAAAAGAAAGAAAGAAAGAAAGAAAGAAAGAAAGAAAGAAGAAAGAAAGAAAGAAGAAAGAGAAAGAAAGAAAGAAGAAGAAAGAAAAGAAAGAAGAAAGAAAGAAAGAAAGAAAGAAAAGAAAGAAAGAAAGAAAGGAAAGAAAGGAAGGAAGAAAGAAAGAAGGAAGAAAGAAAGAAGAAAAAAGAAAGGAAGAAAGAAAGAAAGGACAAGGAAAGAAAGAAAGAAAGAAGAAAGAAAGAAAGAAAGAAAGAAAAGAAAAGAAAAGAAAGAAAGAAAGAAAGAAAGAAGAGAAGAAGAAAGAAGAAGAAAGAAAGAAAGAAAGAAAGAAAGAAAGAAGAAGGAAGGAAGGAAGGAAGGATAGGAAGGAAGGAAGAAGGAAGGAAGGAAGGAAGAAGGAAGGAAGGAAGAAGAAGGAAGGAAGGAAGGAAGGAAGGAAGGAAGGAAGGAAGGAAGGAAGGAAGAGGAAGGAAGGAAGGAAGGAAGAAGGAAGAAGGAAGGAAGAAGAAAGAAGAAAGAAGAAAGTAGAAAGAAAGAAAGAAAGAAAGAAAGAAAGAAAGAAAGAAAGAAAGAAGAAAGAAAGAAAGAAAGAAAGAAAGAAAGAAAGAAAGAAAGAAAGAAAGAAAGAAAGAAAGAAAGAAAGAAGAAAGAAATGAAGAAGGAAGGAGGAAATGTTTACAATGTCCACTTTTTGCTCTAAAAGATTTTCTTTTTTTTCTTTTTTTTCTTTTTAATTTTATTCATTAAACCTATGTAAGTATCCAGACAACTTTTATTTTTATGGTTATTTACCTCATCAATTGTCATTCATTGCAGATTTATCTTCTAGACAGTCAAAATGAGACTTACTTGTCTTAGACAGGCACACAATTAATCTGAAAGGGAAGGTATTAGGAAAGATTCATCTATTCATTAATATCATGAACAATATCTATACTGAAGATATAGTTAACACTGTGTTTTAATGAATATTTATTTTAATATTATACTATTAATATATCATTAATATTCTGTTTGTATCAGTAGAATTTTCCGAGTTCCAAGGTCAGATTTTTACGTTCTTATTGATCAAGGTATCTGAGCTTGTTCGCAAATACAAGATCAATAAATTTTAGAGACTGAGGGATATTTTATAAAGCATTTTAGACACTTGAGAGTGCTAAGTGGTGGCGGGACATCTTTTCCTATGTGCTTAAGTTGGGAAGTATGTATGATGACTTTCTTTTAACTTGCAATAATTTAATAACCCAAAGAATTTAGCATTAGAGAAAAAGAGTAGTGTCAGAAGGCGTAAAAGAATGATGTACCCAAAGACTTCCACTTCGAAAAATTAATATCTTCAGACACAACAAACTCAAAGTGCAGAAAGAAGTTTGGCATTTTCCCTGATAGGCATCAACAACCACATTTTTTTTTAGCAGTTGTGCAGCAGCTCATAAGAATGTGGATCCTGAGACATATAAGATAGCTAAGTAGTGTAGATGGGTGAGAGTAGAAAGAAAAACAACAACAGCAAATAATCCTGTCTTTGTATCAGAAGGAATAGATTTTTTCCTGGATGGCCCATTCCAGAAGCTGAAATATTTGAGCTAAGACATGTTAGCAGGGATTGTAGTTCTAGCATCTTTTTTGCATTTTATTATAAATTCTTTTTGAGAAAGGAAAAGTTTTGTGTATTTTGAAAAGTCAAAACATGGCTTTAAATATTCATATTTTCTGAAAGAAAGCATATTGCTTTTCTATTGAGTCATGCTATGGGAATAGAACCCAGACTGTGCTGCTGGGATTCCTATAAGAACTTTCAGTTGGTTGTGCATATTGTATAATCTGAGAACCAAGAGACTCAGCTGCAGTTAATTTTCATTTGCTGTTTGTATATAAATGCTTTTAGTACTTAAACTAAATTCAGATCAATTAAACTAATGTTGTTTGACATAATATTCCTTGTTCCAAAATCAATATCCCTTCATTTGACAGACTTATTCTTGAATTCAGGATGTTTATTATTCTTAAAGCTTACCTATAGACCTGGTTTTTGTCTTTTATGATGTAAAACAGTTCTTCCTTACGTACCACAAGCCAGAGTATAATGGGGTTCAAATTTCTCTGGTAAATATCTTTAATTGTAAGATCATGTCTGTTAACCTCTTACCATAGTGCTGACTTCCTATTCTTTCTTTTTGCCTTTGTTATTTTCACTTTGAGTTCATACTCTTCCAAAGAAGTTATATTATTTTTTTATAGTACTCCTGCTTCTGAAGACATCTTTTTCTCAGTCTATGGTTTTTGATAATGGTCCTTTGGTCCAAAATCTGGTCCTTCCCCAGATTTTGGAAGGTGAAAACTTCCAATATCCTTTCAAAAATTAACAGGCATTCAGAAATTAACAGGTAACACATAAAGGTCCAGAACCCCCAAAATCTTCCTCCAGATTGCAGTTAACAATGTGTATTGCATTTCTCAGCGAAGAAGGAACAAGGGAAACTACGGGCAAGCTTTTAGATCTTTGAGCAGTTATTGCACTGGGGATGCCCAAGAGGATGTAGAGCACTGGCCCCTTGAGCATCACTTGATACATCATCCAGAGATGAAGCAAGCTGTGCTGACACTGCTTTCTACATGTTATTGATTATTATTTAACAGGACCTTTCTTACATATTGACCCAGTTTCTGGCCCCTCTCTACCAAGAAACTTAAAACGTAATTTGACCCTCAGATATACATGTGTTACTAGCTGCAGGAGCTTGCCTGAATGAATGCTGGCTGTGGCTTCATTAGAATCCTTCATATTTGCCCACTAGAAGTAATTTTCTTGAGTTTTCTCTTTTCTAAGAATATAGAGCAGGGCTCTTGCCCTTCAGCTCCTCTTTACCCTCCCAATGCGGTACTTATAAATCTTATTATTTTGTTTTGTCTGGCCCTTGTCCAAAAACAGACCTGTCGAATGAAAGGCAGCTTTGGAATCATTTATCAATGCAACAGTGGGAATAGAGGGTTAAACGGTAGTTTTATGCTGTTACTGAGTGCAACCACCAAGAGTAGTTACCTAATTGGAATAATATGGCACATGTTCCCATAATTGCTCTCCTTTGATAACTTTACTTAGGTCATGTTTTCTCAGTTAATTATCATTAGAAAAATATCTAATGAAGGTAACAAGAGCTAGAGGTTGCAAAAAAATGGGTGTAGGCTGCAGTGTAACTTATTTTCAGACACAAATATTTTCTTTATATTAATGGTAATAGAAATGATATAACTTGGCATCAACTGCAAATGTAATCAACAGCCATGGTTCCCAGGTATTTATTATGACTCAAGGTCAGAGTGGAAGCAGGGTTATTAATGAAACCTAACCCAAACTGTCTCAATTATGCTGCTAGAGGGCAGAGACCTGACCTCCTCCTCCTCCACAGCTTCCCATACTTCTCCAGTCAAACACAAGAAATGAAATCCCTACAGCTTCAGGTAGATCCTCCCAGGCACTCAAGCCTTGCTCTCATTTGAGAAAAAAAAATGAAAGAAATAGAAATGACTCTATGCCCTGAACAAGAGCAAAGGCAGCATTGTTGCTGCTAAGTTCCATCATATTCTTGGGAGAGATGTGAGAGAAGGTTATATCTCTGGACAACTGCTTCAGAAAACATTTCAACCCTTCCAGATTCTCTCCCCTAGTCTGTGGAGAGCAATTTCTCTTTTCTGATTGAGAAACTTCTCACAATTAGTTGCACCATTTTTTTTAAGTGCTATAATTTAACACATGTTCTTTAAAGGTGTATTTTAACATGAGAGTTGCAATGTTTTTATAAACGTATATATTAGGCTGGTATCTGTCTCACCCTATCTCAGGTGCCTAATAGTTAGAGGTCTAAATCTGACCTGGTGGGCTTAGACTTTATAATCAGAGCAAAAATTGGGCATTTCCAGATTGTAATCCATCTTATTTGAGCTAAGTACAGAAGACGGGTTAGATGAATTGTGGCATGGATTTGCTTCCACTGAGTATAACAGGAAGCCAAAGTAACTAGCAGAGGTTTAAATTTTTAACTTTCAGATGTCTAAATTAAAGTAGATGAATTGCACCCTTAAGTTACGCACACTAATAAATTAAATAGCACAAGGGAACATGCCCTGTCACTTCATTGACCGTAATGTAACATTGTTAGGCTGGTACCTGTATGATTTTTACCCAGTCCAGCCAGTGCTAACCAGAATAGTTCTGGAATTTGGTGGTACCTGAGACTGTTGTTAATAGGCAGCTTGGATATGGCCATTCTGTATTTGAAGGTAAGAGGATTAAATACAAGAGATACAGGCCTTTCTGTACTGCAGTAGAGTTAGTTCTGTTAATTCTGTTAGCTGCAGTGACAGAGGATGACTGTGAACAATTCAGTTTTCTAGTATGGACATAGTCTTACAAGCTACAGGAACTGTAGTAGCTTCAGATCAAGCTTATTTTAAATCTACAGAAGTCAGGTTAAGCCATGTTAGAGACAGGAAACCGTTTCTAGACTGATATGTGGACAGAAATCCCTTTCTCCAGTTTCTGAGGGCCTCCAGAAACAAACCGCAATTTCTCTTTAGAACGAATAGATAAAAAGAGAGAGATAGAAAAAAAAATGTGAGCAACTGTGAGACACCATCTAGCCAAAACACTGGGCTTTAAGACTATGTTTCTGTTCCCAATGACTTCAAAGCTACAGGATCAGGCTCAAAGAGTTTCTAACTTTTTGGAGCAATGATGATGGCCAGAACTGGAGTTATTTTTATTCTTTATGAGAAACAATGAAAAAGAGACTATGCTTACATTTCACTGGAAATTCTGAAACAAGCAGTTCACTTGAGGGGAATTTTTTTTTTTCCGCTATAGTCATGAACACTTTCAAAGAAGCCTGACTCAGGACAGCCAGTACAGGATAAAGCCAAGCTACTAAAACATCTTTCCTTTCCTTAGACATTTGGGGCCTGTATTCTCTTTGTATATTTTGTCACTGGGAAATAAACCAGCTGTATTCTTGAAATCCCCATTTCTTTTTCTTGTTAGATCAATTCACATTTATGTATTATGTTTGGCTCTGCTAGTATCTGTGAAGGAACCTGTGCTTTGATTAATAACATTTAGTCCTTTTTTTCTTTAAACTTCCTTATTGGCAGAGTGTTTTTCATTAACCAAGCCAACGACTAGAATCAATTACATTAACTAAACAAAACAGTGTAAAAGTGTAGACAGATGAATATAGTAATGATCACATACAAAAATCTGCAGCAGAAATAACTAAAATCAACCCATGCCACCATGACTTTTATTTCAGAAATTATAAGAAGAGCTAATAGACAGTTCTGTATTGCAACTCTACTAATTGAATTCCAGAATAATTCATGCTGAAAGGGATCTCAGGAAGTGTCTGGTTTAACCTATTGCTCACAGGATGGTCAGCTGTGGGATCAGACTTGGCTGCTCAGGGCTTTATCCAGTTGGGTTTTGACAACCAGTAAGGAGGTTGCACAACTTTTTGGGCAGGCTGGTCGACTGCTTGACCATCTTCATGGGGAAAAATACTTCATTATATGCAGCCTGACCTTCTCTTGTTCCAGCTTATTCCTTCTCATTCTACCACAGGCCACCAAGAATAGTCTGTCTCCATCTTTTTGATGAATTTTTTGCAGGCACAGTTTATACAAAATACAACAGTTTAAAAATAAGAGAATAGACATTCCCACCCACTCCCATACTCGCTCATCTGTTTCCACAGTGCTATGTTAGGACGATACAATCAGATGTTCTGCTTCAAGATTACTGTCATGATCTTCTCTCTCACTTTCTAAGCTACATGTTCTCTCCTGTTGGTCTGACAGAGTTTTAGGACTGTCATTCTTGTGTGTTTAATTTGGTCATGGAGGGGGAGTCCTTGTATCCATCTCAGGATTGCACTGGATACATTGGATAGTATTCCCAAAGTAAAAATTAGGCCAGAGAGTAGTGTCACCCTATGATCCTCATATATTCCACAGAAAGACAATGTACCTAGAGGGAAATTAGGGAAAGAAAGGAAAAATCACAACACCTCAGTGAGTAAATGCTTTGATAACATATAAAACCTTTTTGTTTAATTTTTGTGAAGACCTCTTGCTACTTTTGTAAATCTAGCCATTTAAAAAGAAAACCAAAATAAACAACTTGATCAAAATATGTGAAGGGTAAATGAGAGATATGTGTATTCCTTTTCTTTGCAAGCCCTTCATCTCAACACCTTTTGGCCAAAGTAGCCTTGCTCACATTTTGGAAAATAGTATCAAGAAATCCACGCTTTTGAAAAGGTTAATTCTTGCTATGCTTACTGGATATTTTCTGAGAAGTTAGTTCTTGTTTAGATAAATTTTAACTCCCTTTTCAGTACCCTTATTCTACTACCCATAAAGGAAGAGCTTATACCAGTGCTATTTTGCTATTTTCTGGCTGATCCACTCCATTACTGGCAGAGCCACTAGCACACATGACAAAAAAAAAAAAAAAAAAAAAAAAAAGTCTGTGAAAATGACAATTTCCAAAAGAGACATTTTCCATGGCTGTGACATGGAATTAATTAAATTAATTCCCGTTCCATTAGCTGCTGTTCAAGAATAGTCTAAAATATGCTATGTCAGTCCATTTTTCACCAGGATTGCAGCTGAGCATATCACAGAATCACAGAATGTTTGAGGTTGGAAGGGACCTCTGAAGATCATCTGGTCTAACCCCCCTGCTCAAGCAGGCTCACTTAGATCATGCTTCGCAGGACCCTGTCTAGATGGCCTTTGAATATCTCCAAGCATAAAAACTCCACAAACTCTCTTGGCAACCTGTGCCAGTGCTGAGTACTCTCACAGTAAATAAGTTTTTCCTCATGTTCAGCTGGAACTTGTTGTGTTTCAGTTTGTGCCCATCGGCTCCTATCCTATCACTGGGCACCAAAGAGAAAAGTCTGGTCCCATTCGCTCTACACCTTCTCTTCAGATACTTATACTCACTGACAAGATTCCTCCTCAGTCTTCCTTTCTCCAGGCTGAACAGTCTCAGTTATCACCACTTTTCTTCATAGGAGAGATTCTCCAGTCCCTTCATCATCTTAGTAACCCTCCACTGGACTCACTCCAGTAGATCCTCATCCCTCTTGTACTGGGGAGCCCAGAACTTCTAGGCCAGCAAATAGGCATCGACATGGTTTGTCTCACTGCTGCAGACCAAACCTTTTTTATATTGACTTAAGGCACCTGTTCAATGGGATCAAATAACTCCCAAATTCTTTCTTCTAACATTATGTCTCCGTCATAAATTTTAGAAAATTCTTGAAACAATCTTCCTGCTAGAGTAGGCTTCAGAAACATCAGGTTTAGACAATTTAAGAAGTCAGTTAAATAATTCGCTGCAAGAACATTTTATTTAAACAATTTTCAGTCCCAGCCCCCAAATAAAAAACAGTATTAACAGTTTAAAATTACAGTGTTAACATATTCTGATTCTAAGGTAATCTAAACATTTAGGAAAGCCATATTGCAACACATATTTGTTGTTTTTAACTGCAAGACATTTGAGATTTTTATCCGATTATGTGTTTCTAAATTTTGTTGTTCTTGTAAATACAAGATTTCTGTGAAGTTCCATCGATCACTTCTCACCTGTCCTTTAAAAATATGCGGGCCTGGGAGCTGGATGCCTCACTGCCTGCTCATCTAGCAGACACGAGCTTGCCGATGAGAATGTTATAGCAGTGTCAACAGCCTCACTGCAGTCAAGATAGACAATCTCCACTGCTCTCTCCTGTTCTACTCAATCAGGCATTCCATCATAGAAGATGAAGCCATAGAAGGTTGGTTAAACATGATTTCCCCTTATTTATTTTCCTTGATGCCCATCTCTGACTTGGGATTGTTACCTAAAATATAGCTTCCAAGAAGAAAGGGCCTCTTGGGAATTTAATTGCTGATGAATTTTAAAAATAAAATTAGTCATATCCTAATTGAGAGATGTTATGTTAATTGGATGCTTTTCTAAAATGATTTGCATCAAAAATGAGCCTGGCTGTATCTATTTTAAGAAAATATAGAGTTGTTTTAGTAGGTAGATGAGGACCTTTCTTATTTTCATCCTTTCTGATTTTGTTTGTAGTAAACTAAAATTATACTTCCCAAGTGACAGGAAAAATATCTGCGTTTTTGCAGCTCTGAGCATTAACACCAAAGTGAAGGACATATACAGAATGGAGTGACACTATAGTTCTAAATATGATGTCAAATTTGGTTATGACTCACAGTTTCCATGCACTAAAGGGACTCTGTCAGATCAAATCAAACCCCTAGATTTTGTTTTGATAAAGAGAATACTTTAAAAGGCTTAAAAACGAAATGTTTTCATGATTATTTGTTCAAAATTCTAATGGGACTTTTTTTTTTAATAACCATTGACCTAGAATATTCATAAAGCAAACATTGCACTGTTTGGTTGATCACTGCTGGCCCACAAGAATCTAAAAGCATTGAACTGAGTACAAAAATGTTGTAAAGCTTTACATGACAAGACTAGCTTTGCTTTCAGAGTTGAGAAAAAAGTTAAATAAAGAGTATAAGGGGTAAGGCAAGGGTATTGTCACATATAAGAGGGAAATAAAAAGAGATTTGTTAAATAATACCTAGAGAAAGAGGGGGGCATTCTTTTATTTTTATATTTCCAAGTGATCTTAAGTGAATATATCCAGTAAAGACAATGCAAAACACTATGCTTATAAAGAAATTATAATCTTGTCAAATACAAGTAATTTTTGCCTAGAGAACAGTTTTAAACTGTTCTAAAGGAAATTATTTCAGGGTTAAAGTGCCAACATAACATCTTACAGTTGTAAAAAGTCACATATTATATCTTCAACAGTGGAGCCTTTTAGTAAATATTTAGTAACATCTATAAAGAATGATTAAAGAAAGATTCTGCTTTGGGATAGAGGAAAGACCTACTTCTCACATTATTTTAAAGATTTTATGAATATGGTCTCTACACATCTGACTACTTTATTCTCCATATCTTGCTACACATCTACTTGCTACATGTCTGACTGCTTTCAGAAACCAGGCTGTTTTTTATACATTAAAAAAAAAAGTTTTCATTCCTTTTTTAAAGCAGAAATTCAAGGAACGAATTAAAATAATACAATTAAAAATCCAAAATGCTTTTCTTGACAGTGTCTTTAAGACTGTCAGAAGAATAGGAGGATTTGTATTTTCATAACAATTTCAAAGCATTTTTTTTTTCCAGAGGAAGTCAGTCGCACAAATACTAATAGTAGTAGTTTAAAATAAAAATTTGAACATGCTATGGATTTGGAAATATATTATGATTTCTCTACACAGACAAAAATGTCTAGCAAAGACTATTGAAAAGAAAGGGAAATTTTGAGACAGCAATAAATTGGGCATTTCAAATGATACTACGGACTTATGTTAATCAAATAACTAGCATACATACTCTTGAACTGAATCCCACCATGCGTTTCTCATCACATCTCTGGTTTTGATCATCTGAGTGATCTTAGAGTTTGCAGTCTATACCTCACTGCTCCTAATTGTGAAATGGGAATGATATGAAATTTCTTCATAAAGTGATTTATGTCTATTGGTAGAAATAAGGAGGTATTATTGCTATCACATTACCATTGTTATTGTTGTTGTTGTTGTTGTTTTTGTTGTAGGTGTTGATGTTATTATTATTACTATTTATTATTATTTATTATTTTTACATGAGCACAGGACTCAGAAGCTGTAAGATCTGTTTCTAAATAAAGTGGGTCATTTCCTTTATGATTGGAAAAGCCATAAAATCACTGGTGCTTCTTATTTTGTTCCAAAACACTGAGACAATCTTTCCTTGCCTTCTTTAGTAACTGTCCTCATATAACCTGTAAATATGGCTGTTTCACCTCTTGCATTTGCTCATCTCAGCCCTCTTTCTTTGTCTTTGTTATTGCTTGTGATTGCTCTACCTTAGCAAGAGTGAGAAATTTCCTGTTATGGCAATGATCTTAGATAGGCAGGTCTCTTCATGGTAAGAAATAGAGGCCGACTGTAGTACCACAGAATCACAGAATGGTTGAGGTTGGAAGGGACCTCTAGAGATCATCTAGTTCAACAAATGGGGATACCTAGAGCACAGGATCACATCCAGGCAGGTTTGGAAGATCTCCAGAGAAGGAAACTCCACAACCTCCTGGGCAGCCTGTTCCAGTGCTCTGTCACCCTCACAGGAAGGAAGGTCTTCCTCACATGGAGATGGAAGTTCCTGTGTTTCAACTTGTACCCATGAGCCCTTGTCCTGCCACTGGCCACCACTGAGAAGAGTTTGGTCCCATCCTCCCCACATTCTCCCCTCAGGTGCTTATATATATTGATCAGATCTCCTCTCAGTCTTCTCCAGGCTAAACAGCCTCAGCTCATGTAGTCTTTCCTCATTCGACAGATGCTCCAGTCCCTTAATCATCTTCGTGGCCCTACGGTGCACCCTCTCTAGAAGCTCCACACCCCTTTTGTACTCTGCAGCCCAGAACTGCACCCAATACTCCATGTGTGGCCTCACCAGAGCTGAGTAGAGGGGCAGGATCCCCTCCCCCGACCTACTGGCAAAGCTCCTCCTCACGCAGGGCAGGATCCCATTGACCTGCATCAGGAGGGGACATTGCTGACTCATGGGTAACATTGTCTACCAGGACTCCTAAATCCCTTTCCACAGAGCTATTTTCCAGTAGGTCAACCCCTAATCTGTACTGGTGCCTGGGGTTATTCCTCCCCACGTGCAGGGCCCTGCACTTGTTCTTGTTGAACCTCATGAGGTTCCTCTCTGCCCAAGTCTCCATCCTGTCTAGGTCCCTCTGAATCACAGCACATCTTTACAATGAGGCAAAGTAATTCAAAAGTGACTTGAAAAAGCATCCTCATTTGTAATTTACAGAAGCAGATTTTCTTTTTTTCATTCAAGCAAATTGTTTCTACACTTACAGCTACCCAGAAATCCATCTTCGACAAGAATATGAAAGGCTATTCCTGTCCTTTTGTCCATCCCACCCACACTAAAGTGGGTTTGATAATTCTTGAGACTGGATTGACTTTACTGAAGATTAATTATACTTGACTGTTGATTATACTATTGTCTTGACCAAAAACTTATTATGCTTGCACAATCATTTTATCTAAACGGCTTTTATACAACAGGAAAGACCTACTATAATTGGTTTTGTCTTCATCTGTCTTTATTATTATCAGTGCTTAAAGTTAGGGAAGGACTGGGAATAATAGTTCCTGACAAAACTGATGTGTATAATACGCTGTCAGTTTGAAGTCCCTGAGTTCTCAGAGAGTTATGTGCTTGGTGTTTTCTGTTGGATTACTACTGATAAACTATCCATGTACTAACAAATCCTTGAACATATTTAACTTTATCCAGACATGACAGGGAGTTTGATTCCCAGATGAGATCAGTGATCCAGGCTAGATAATTCATTTTAGACACTGTAATATATAAATTGAATATGAATTGAAATATGAATTGAAATTGAATGAAATGTTATAAATCTGTGCCTTTCAAAAAGGAAACCAGAAAAAAAAAAAACTAGAAGGAAAAAGTTATCATCCTTTATTTTGCTTTCCCAAACTAGAACCAGGAAAAATCAAATATTTTATAAGACCAAATATATTTTCATTTGACACACAAAACATCTAGTACTTTGCATTACGGTTATAGCAAAACATTTAATATGGTTACTCTGTAAGCAAACAGGAACAAAATGGGAATACTAATACTGTACCCAAATGTCTGAAGAAAAGGCATAGTATCTTGATTTTTTTAATAAAAGAGGCAAAAAAAGATCAAATTCCTCTTTACTAACCTTTTAACAATGTTTGCATTCTCACTTAGTTGGACTACATGGGCTTACAAGTTCTCAGCTTAAAAATGAAAAACAAAACACCCTTAAACAGACCTGGAAGTTGTCCAGGGGTCCAGAAGTTGCTTATTTCTTTTGGATGAGATGAAAATACATTTTCACTTATAGCATATCTACTGGTTCCAATCAGTCCAGAAAGCTGGAGAAAAACAGAGGAAAATGAATGCCAAGAAGACATTTACACTGAGTTACCCAAATTACTTAGTGAAAGGGTCATTTATATCTTGCTCCTACGTCCATGCATAGGACAGCACATAGCTCACAGCTTCTTTTCTCCAAAAGCAGAACTAGAAAAAAAACTTTGATTCCCTCCTCTCTAGGGAAGGAGTGATTTACCTCAAATTAACCTCTCAACTTTTCCATGTCCCACTGTGTGAGATATCTCCTAGTAGCCAGTCTCGTGGCAGTGGCAGCATGCTTTTCTTTATTTTATGCCTGGGCTGTGTCTCAGGAAAGGAGTATCCTCAGACATACGAAAAGGAATTCAGAAACAGAGGTCTAAACACTTAGATTTAGTTTAGAGAGAGTTTCATCTTACCTCAAATTAGACACCTATACTTGATCAACTGAGAAAGCTTTCTGGACTCCATTGTAGTCATTGGCTGCAGGCTACACAGTCATTGACTGTAATGGAAGTTCAGAAATAAATCTTGTATCTTAATGCACGTGTTCAAATTTAGCTATCTGAATCTGAAATATTGGATGACATGACAAGGAGGGGAAAGGCTAGGCCTTGGAGTGTTGTTCTGAATCAAACCAGAGGGGCTCACCAGGTTGTACGGAGAGCTACAGCTACCCTCCTTCTTTGTGGTTCCACACATGCTACCAACTTGATGGTAAGAGAGTGGCCATTTAACTCAGCCAGGTACGTGAATGAGTTCTGCCCTGATATAGCATCCTGAGGAGCTGACTGACAGTATATCATGCTTGTAAATGCACAAGTTATGGATATCACATGAAGACTAAATTAAGTACCACTTGGAATTTGTGGCTATAAAATAGTAATGTATAAAGATACTAGTAAATATAGTAAAGCCATGGATCTGAGTACTGGTATTTCATCATGTGCTCTTTCATAAACTCATGGCCAGACATTGTTATTCTAGGAACTTGTCCCCAACTTTGAGTCTAGACTCAGTCACCTATGTTGAATAGAGAGAATTCAGGCAAGTGAAGCCACTGAGACCTTTGGCATTGTGTGCAAAGGACAGAGCAGGCCTATCACCAGCCCAGATGTAACCTGTGAAACCTACCAGCATACATATAAAAACTCTAGATTTCTTCTAGCCTTACTCCTAGGTTGTCTTCTTAAACCTGAAATCCTCTTGTCCATGCTAGCTATAGTATCAAAAACCAGTATGAAGCAGTAAGCAATATGTTTTAACCCTCCCTACTCCCCTATGTATGTACAGGTCAGGCTACAGCCTGTTTTTGATTAAGTTGAATGTAATTTAAGACTTAAGCAGAAGGAAAAGAAACACCTTGATCTTTTCTTTTGGTACAAAGCAGACACCAATATTAATGTTGTTTATAACCACCAGGGAAACAGGACTTCTAAGGTTAGTAATATTACAGGAACATTTGCTAAAATGTTAGTCACCTTGGCAAAGTACAAGGGACTTTTCAGATATGTTGTGTTATTCAGGTAACACTATGGCCTTACTTGCTATCTTTAAGTCATTAAATACTCCCACTATCTTTCTTTGTTCCTCTCCACCTATTTTGCCTTTATTTTTCTAATGTTTTTGAATATATTTCTGGAAGAGCTGAATGGGATTTCTAGAAGTTTTGAGGCAGAATTTCTATGAGCCCAACTTTGCCATTTCAGTCTTTGCAAATAAAAGAATTCCAAAAAAAAATGAAGTTGGACAGGTACATGTTCAAAGTCTTGTGTGATTACATACATCTGATGCAGCAATGTAGCTATGGTGGCATATTTAAGGTAAGATTTGTAGGTATGTATAATAACTTAAAATTCTTTATTTGATAAAAGTCACTACCTCTAACAGAAACCCTGCCCTTTGATAGACACTACTTTTAAGAGTGACATGACCCCTCTCTAGGTCCCCAGACAATGAGCTCCTATTGCAGTCCTATGTTAATTGTTACTTGACTTTTTGAAACCTTTGCTTGTGTAGGAAAATCTTTGAAAAGAGAAAGTCTGTGTAAACATAATCCTTTATGTACTTAGACTAATGTATGTATTAACATAGCAGCAACTTAAAAAAAAAAGACATACATAAATTTTAGTTTCATATAGGTCACATCAGACATACTTCAGAGAGAGATAGAAAGGCTCACGACATTTGCAAAATGTTTTTCTTTATATTTATTTATTTGTTTAGACTGGTTATTTAGTGGGAATGTGTCACTTTTCTACAGCTCCCTGATTGAGTGGGTTTCTGTTATCTGAAGGGCTTACATTCACACAAAACAGTCTGTAAATGGCCATTTGTCATCAGCTGAGGAGGATTAGAGAGGGATCAATTACAAGACAGTCTGCTGCATATATTTACCCAATTCACATCAACACTTCTTACAACTTTAGTTAAATTACAGCCTAGTACGTAATTTGTGTATCTGTAACAAGTTTACTTGCTATTAAAGGCTGATTGAATACAAAGCACAGGCTGAAACCCTTTGTCTCAATATTTGCACCTTTCTTGTTGTCACAAATCACCCATTCATTTCAAGAATACAAACATTTCTCCGTGGTGAGAGTCATGTCTGTTCAGTCCAAGAACTCAGCTACACTTTTTACCTTGGTCTACAGATAATCATGCAAACAAATGTCTCAAACCTGAGCAATCCCCTTTTGTGTCTATCCCTGTTTTTTTTTACATCAAAGGGTCTGTTTCAGTTTGCACTGAAGGTTGCACTGAAGGTGCAGTCTGAAAGTATTGGTGAGAAAAAGGTTAGACTGAGAAATCTTTTCAGCTCAAAACTATGATGTCATTATACTCAAATGCGTGGGCATAGATTATGGTTTCATATGTGTTTACACACATATATGCAAATCTATGCATATTATCTACCTCCATATATAAACATGCAGAAACATTATTTACCAAGAAGGAGAATTATTTGCATCCTTAATTTAAGCCTGAACTTTCTTGAATGAGAAAGGGCTTTCTTGAAATGTTTAAGAGAACTTGAAATAAGTTTAAGACAATATATCCAAGGATAGTTGGAATATCTATTCCAGCAAACGCCTTGTTTTGATATCTATTAACTGAATGATTTTTATTCCTTTTTCTAGTTTAAAGTTCATAAATTCTTTGATCCATGATATACACATAAGTAATGTTCTTGGAAGGGGCAAACCAATGTGAAAATAGTGATGGACAGTAGTAAGACCCGGAGGACCACTGGTGACTTTTATAGGGTGATAAGGTCTCTGGCCCCAGTTCAGCAAAGCACTTAAGCAAGAGCACTTGTCCATTGAGGTCATTATCCACATAGCAATTGGTAATAATACAATCTCAAATAGTAATACTGTTTTGATTGAGTCAGTATTCTGGTGTCTTACGCCTTTTTCTTTACAGAACAGCATGGAATAAAAAGGGAATGACTCTGATGTTTCTTCAACTCCATTTTACATATGCAGTTAAATTCCCAAATAATCCCAGAAATAGTAATATTTTTCATTTTTTAAGACAAACGACTGATGAATATATTATGTTTAGGACTCTCAATATCTGTTCAGAGATCTTTCTGGTCATAACTATATTTTTCATGTTATGTTGCTCCAGAAGAATGAACCCATGAAGATGCCCCAAGATGGAGTCATGACGGACATCGGAGTCCAACAGACTATCTCAGGTATACTGACACTGGCTGTCAAGGAGACACTGAGGTTATCAATTTCTGCAGCCCACCCTTCCAGTATGCATTCTACCTCCACTTCTTTCCTTTATTTGGTACCACAAGATTCCCCAAGGTATTTAAATATGTGACTACTGAACTCATGCTATTATCAACCTTTGCTTCATTGAAAAAGAAGTATAGGAAAGTGACAAGAAGAGTACTAAAAAGGCTTGTGCCTGCTAAAGACTATATGAGTACCTGGCAGTCCACAGAGGACATAAGACCTTATTTACCTTCCCACCAACTTAAGAGTCCTTTCCTTCTGCAATGAAAGATGTCTCCTTTTGGCATGACTTGTAAGTCACCACACATCTGTGTCCTGAGAACTCCTTCTGTCTCACTGCCATGTGATTGAGGATTTGAATATTGCATTTTTTGGAAGGCGCTCATAAGCCTGGTCCAACAGCATAAGGTTTCGTGGGATCTGGAAGCAGAGAACAAAATATTGACTGCTCTTAATACATTCATGTATGTGCTTGTGCAAGAGAGTGTTTGGAACTTTTGGATATAAAGCCCTTTTCCCCAGATACAAAGTAACAGATGATGTATACTCAACTTACATATTTTATGCCTGGAAAGAGCCAAACTACATTACTTCTGCCAAAATAATTGTGCTCTCTTCCTATGCATGAATCTGAATGTTCTTGTTGAACAACAAGATCCCAAAAGTCATTATCTAAGGCATTACCAGGTGTCAGGGGTCACCAGCTATCCAGATAATATGTAGGGCACTAGGCAGAGGGCTCTGTCTCCATAGAGAAGGGATGAAGAAGTCAGCTTCAACCCTGAAATTTAGACTACTCATGAGACAGGCAATATGAGGACATTTGAAGAGATTTTGTAAGCAACAGTAGCTGCAGGGAATTTTGGCCTAGCAGTCACTAGGCCACTAGTACTACACAGACAAACTATGAAAGCACTTACACTGCAGAGTATATTCAGCGTGAGGTGCTTCCCCTTCACCACCTTGCAAGGTCACTTAGCATGTCCATAGCTTTTCAATCTCTGTCAGAATGTTAGATATGAAGCTGCTAGTAAAAATACAGACAGATATGGATAGGCTGATTCACTGACAGTGATACGATGTGTGGGTCCATCTTAAGTCAAGCCCATTGTCACTAGGCTTGTGTACATTTTTTTTCTCATCTAATGACTCTACAATCTGCTTAGAAATAACATGTCTTCCTGGGCTGGCCTCTGCTGGCCCTGCAGACACCGGACCTAGACATTTATAGGTTCTGGCAGGAGCACCTATAACATGCAACTTATGCTATATGTATATGTTTGAGTTTGAGGATATTATCCTGAACTCTGATATGCCTTGCTGCTGGACTGGTTTGTCTGGCACTCAATCTCCAATACGAAAACAGAGACCTCTGGCAGGGCAGCACTCTCTGAGAAAGCCTGATGGGAAGAAAGGGGAAGCAGTGGTAGTAATCCTGATCTTGGAATTCTTTCCATATGTCAGTGATGGATTGAGACCTCAGGTGATTGAGACCTCAGATTTGGTACCTAGTTCTTGCTAGTGCAAGCTTAGTATGGGATTTCTCAGCAATCTAGGGAAGCTCACATTTTAGGAGGCATCCTGTTGGCAGTGCAATAACTTGGATAGACAATTAAATGAGAGAGATCTGTGTGCTGTCTCTGCCACACAATTTTTGAAAGAGACATCTGGCACTAACATGTTCGCCATTGTGTGATGTGAGGATGGCACAGACTGTGCTACATTTCAGGTTGCTCCACGTTGTAAACACTGGACTGTAGGTTATCCTGGTGATTTGGAAGTGTTCTCTGAAAGGCTTTTCAATATCTGGAGCTTTTTATGATTTTCTTTCAGGGATTCCAGATGGAGCACTTCAGCTATGCTTTGGAGTATACTTGCCAAGACTAATGTGTCTACAATAGTAATTTACTTCAGGATGGGAATACACTTTCAAATTTAATCTCTCAGTTAACTCCACTAACTGCTTTCTGGATTGCATCATAGAGTGCTCTTGGATCTTAGGCAATGAATCCTTTTTGGATTAAAATAAACCAAAGAACTTGGTTTTGGCTCTCTGGTATTGCACCTAATAGGCTACAAGTGATAGCAGACTGAAATTCACAGGACCAAACTAGAGCTAGTTCAAAAGCAAGCCCTGAAATGCATATAATGTGTACACCAGGTCCTCAGCACTAACTGCTTAATAGGTGTGCTCCCACTGACCCTTCCTAATGTAAACATAGCTTGAGTAGGCAGTTGAAAATCTGGACTTGAGGGTACTGCTGGATGCTTTAACAGCATTTTGTAATGGACAATATTTCAGAAGGCAATTCAACACATCATCATATAAGCCTCACTACAAATAAGGGAGGGGTTGTTTATGGGTTGTTTATGCTCTTGTGTAAGGATACTCATAGCCACCATTATCACAGTTCTTTGTCATTTTGTGTTTTACTACAACTACCTATGCTTCCATAGGAATCTACTGACCTCAGTGTGCGAGGCAACATGCATGCACAGGACACTAGGAAGCACAGAACAACAAAACCCCATACTTTCAAGATTTACAGCCTGAGTGTAAATCCTTTGTTGATCTATGCCCTGAAGCATGAGGGTTTATTTTCTTTCTATATTTTATTTATACCAGTAACATTTGCCCTCTGTTTTTGCAACGAATTGTTCAGAGGGTTTTCAGAAATGATTTTTTTTTCCTGATTTTTTTTTTCCTTATGCTCTGGCTTATTCAAAATGCTGTTGCTTGAGTGATAAATTGATCAAGACTGACAAGGGATGTTTTGTCAATCTTGAGATCTTTGCATCCACTTTTGACGGCATGGCTAATTAAGAAATAAAATACAGTGAATACAGAATGTGATGCATGAAGTCATACCATGAATGTTTTTAGATAGAAGAGTGAAGGGCAAGAGCCATCGATGCAAACAGGTGTAAAGCTATATAGCACAATCATCATACTGGGATTTCTTTTTGAGATGATACTTATGAATTGTTAGTTTTAAGAGAAAAAAAATAATGTAGGTGTCACTTACAAGTTCCAAACTCACTGATTTGCATGATTGTGCATGATATGCATGATTTGCATAGATTTTGGAAGCTATGTTATCTTTCCCAGTCTCTCATTTATGTACAAGTGAGGCGTTGCTCAGAATCTTTCTATGAAATCTTGCCATCTTTCAGTGATTGCTATCAGAATCCTGGCTATTAAGCGATGATAGAACCAGACTTAAGGTTCCTAACAGCTGCATAGATCTTTTTAGATCTCTTGATTTCTATTACACATTTGTGTGAGTTACTCTGTGTTTTTTTTTTTTTAACTTATTAATCCATCTATAACTTAGGTGATCTCTTTTTCTTGTGTCACACAAAAAAAATGTAGTAAAAGAGGGAAGGCTGGAGAAATAATGAGCTCCTTTACACGCAGCAATGGCAGAAGATCTAGGTTAATCACTTTTAAGATATACTAAGTTTCCAGACAACATAACGCTCTTTACTTGATCTGTACTTTCTCTCATTCTTCCCCTTTCTTTTTTTCTTTCCATTCATTATCGGGTCCCTCATGATCAGCTGTGCTTAGGATTTATTTGACTGATTTATAATCACTGCACTAATGAAAGATAATGCTAATTATAAATGATAGGTTCCTCTATGCTTTTAACCCTCACTGTTTTTCTTGGTAAAAATCTCAGGAATCTCAGGGTTCCATTTAGTACCTCTTTCAGAACAGGACTAGATTGATCTTCCAATTTCTACACAGGCCTGTGCTTCAGTCTTTTGGACAAAATGACAACTTCAGCATGTTTTATTAGGTTTACAGTGTATACGTGTTTCCTACTAGGAGCTATGAACTGTGCATATTGACTATGAAAAATCAAAGCACTTGAGGGGAAAAAAAAAAGAGGGAAAATAACAAGGCTACTTGTAGGCCTAGCATATCAGGAATCCACAACTTTTTGTATCAGATTTTCTGATATTTTATTATTTTCTCTAACAACTTCTGTTATGATTTAAATAAATCTTTGGATGGTCTTACATAGGAATTGCATTTTCTTAATGCTCTAATAAGAAAGGAAGCCAACTGAAGACATTTGCAACAGAAATGGACTTTTCCTGGAATTGAATGTTATTCAGGAATGATGGCAACCTGGAAATTATTATTTCTTTGCTCGTGTCATATTGAGAAAAACACATGCACATTTCACTTCTCATACTTGAGACTCTAGTACTTGAATGTGTGTTGTAGTACTGGATTCTTTGATTTAGAGAGCCATGTTTCAGTGTCCCAGCTGACAATCTTTCTATTAAGAGTTTAGGAAATAATATGAATATAGCAATAAATGTTTTATTTTTTAAAAGAAAGAAAGAAAAGACTTGAAACACAAACTGGCAGTACTGTGACAAAATGAGAATTGTTCCTATTGAATAAAATATTATCTCAAAGACAGCAGCTCTGAAATAAATTGATTCTCATTATTGATAGCATTTTAGTCATTGTGAGTTAGGTCATTAGAACTAAACATATAAAAAGCAGGAGGAGGTTTTGATACATGTCTCAATCTACCTCAGTTATTACTAAGTATATAATGGGAAAGCAGAAGAAAGAGACAATAGAAATGTCTGTTGTTGTTATTGTCTTTTGTTTATGTTATTCCATGTTAAATATTTTTCAGTGACATTGTTGCAGTTTGCTTTGGGAACTTTTAGACATGCTTGACCTACAATGCGCACACTATAAAATTAATTTAATGTTTTACTACATTTTCCTTTGAACATGGATCCTCTTCATTTTTTATGGTTAAGTGAAATGTGGAATGTTAAATACCAGAGTTGGCAGCTGTGTGCTCTAGTAGTTATTCATTTCTACACCACAGATTTTGTTTCAAAGGCATCATTCCTGAGTTGGATTGTATCCATTTTTCTGGCTGTTGCTCTACAAAGTACCCCCAAACATGAACAGACTTATTCTTGTTGATTTCTTAACAGTAACAGAATTTGTAACTTATTAAATGGAAAACTAATTTTGAGATTTTTATTTTTTATGGTCCAACAAATTAACATTAATAAATAAACATTAATCCAATATTGTTCAACTTATTCATCAATGACATACATGAAAGGATAGAGCTCACCTCAGCAAGTTTATAGAGAGGATGGGACCAGACTCTTTTCTGTGATACCCAGTGATAGGGCAAGACGCAACGGGCACAAACTGAAACACAGGGAGATCTGTCTGTACATGAAGAAAAGCTTCTTTACTGCGAGGGTGTGTGTGCACTGCAGCAGGTTTCCCACAGAGGCTGTGGAGTCTCTAAGCTTGAAGCTATACAAAAGCCCTCTGGTCAGTGTCCTGGTCAGTATGCTCTAGGTGTCCCTGCTTGAGCAAGGGAGTTGGACTAGACGATCTCCAGAGGAACCAGGTTCCATAGGAACCTTCCAACCTCAACTATTCTGTGATTCTGTACATATATGATCTTCCCCTGATTTTTCCTACAAAAAGTGCAAAGCTGTTTAAAAGTTAATCCTTCCAAACTGCGTGAGATTTTTACCTGTCTTTACTAATAGAAAGGAAAATATTTTACTGACAACAAGAAAAAAATCTAAGGTTAGTCTAAATGATAATAAATTTCTAAATTTTGCTCAGCAATACACATTGTATTAGATATAAAAAGTTCAATTAGATATAAAAAATTCAATTGGAAGTAAAGTCTGCCTTCAACACCTAATAGCGACATCTTTTTAAAAGAAAAATAACCAGTAAGCAACATATTTACTCACAAATCTTTGATCTGTGTACAGTTACTTGGTAAAATAGGAGTTCTTTCTATACAGTTTCACAGAGTGGAAGCCTGAACTGAGATACTTGAGGGAACAAAAACAGTCAGCAAAAAACATCTAAGCCCATAATTGTTTTCTGCTGTACAGTGAAAAAAATATATATGATTTTCTAATTACTGGCTGAAGAGCCTTTATTAGTTCAGATATTCATTCCAAAGAACCAATTCCAACCTATCTGTTTCCAGTGATTATAGCTAGCAATAATTAACTCCTCTATTTGATGCACATGAAGGAGAAACAGAATAAGCAGATACGAGCATTATTCATGCTATGGAATGAATACTTATGTCAAAGATTGTATCCTTCAACATAATCAGCATAAAAATCGTCCAACATAGTGTAAAATAAATCATGGAGTGCAAGCTGATTGACATGCTGAAATTTTCTTTGGGTGACCTTGAGTGCACTTCCACTATTTAAAGGCTAAAAAAAATCTCCCTAATGTCCCTTTGGAGACAATCGGCTATGTCAGACATTTAAGGTAATGAGCCTTCTCAATTAGCTCTTATTACACTTAAATTGAACACTGGTGAGTGGTTTTGCTTCTCTCAAGGATGCTGGGTAGTCCATATACCCATTTCCTCGGCATGGAAACAAGAGAAAGGAAGGTGACAAATAAGCACACAGATTTAATTTACTATAGAGCCAAGATATGGCTGTGACATGCACAGAATTTTCTCATATGCCCCAATTTAGGCAGAACCTCAGATGCCAATCAGAGATTGAGAAGATTGTGCCCCTAGGAGATACCATTTTCTTTCTTCTGGCTGTGACAAACAAAGGATGCCTGGCTTTGATTTCAGATATTTTAAGTAAAGGTGTAGTCACCTCTCTGGATATGTAGGAATGAACACACACATATCTCAACACATGGAACAACTAAATTTCCTTCTGAAGGTTGGAGGATTAAAACAAGAAATTCCTTCTAGACTTTCTGAATTGGCTTCCAAAATGCAACAAAATATATTATATATATCCAGTTTTGGCCTGGAGAAGTGAATGCCTCTGAAGGAGTTGTGTTGTTCCCACCAGGTTTCAAAGGAAGAATGTTAAGGATCATTTTGCAGCAGGGATGCTCTAGGGATGCTCTTTCACATGTTGCAAAGAAAAATAGCTGTGGTACTGCTGTAAATATTTTGTTTTTGAGAGGTGTTCATATGTTTCTGATGTTATTGTTGTTTTAGCTGCTGAATATTTCAACTGTTGTTATCTTTTCTTTTCTTTCTTTCTTTCTTTTTTTTCCTCTGCATTAAAAGCAGGAATTAGAGAATGTACACTTATGTACACTAAACCCTATAGCCCTCACTGAAGGGTAAGTCCTTTTCAGCTGGGATATATTTATTTTAGCAAGAACTATTTTGAAAAGCAAAAGTAGTAGAATAGATTCTGATATTCTGAACAGAGAGACAGTATTTTATAGATTAACAGAGAACTCTTGAAATAGCAAATCTTTTCCTGCAGCAAAATAAAATTGAAGTTCTCATTAGTCTGAGACAGAGAAATGTCTTCTTCTCTGCTTCCTTCTCCTGACATTTCTTCCATTTCTAGTAAGAAATTTTTCAGTATGAAATTGAGTGATTGCCATTTTAGAAACTATGTTTATCCTTCTGTACAGGAACACTGTTTATCTTAGCTGTATTGTGTTTTCAGAGAAGAACTGGACATTTCAGAGATTGGTATCATACTGATAAATTGCTGAAGAGAGGGAGAACGAACTGCAGTTCAGCCTTCATTTCTGTTTCACTCGACTGCATGGAAACCATTCTGGCACTAGGACAGAATTCATGGCAAACACTAAGAAAACTTAACATTTCTACCTCATTCAAGAGCATTCTTTTGGCCTCTCTTCTGCTGTCATTTGCTCACAGCCTAACACCATTTTCATGCACTTTAAGTAAGAGAGCTGAGTGAAACAGCTGTCTGTTTTAAAAGTACCAGTGCTGGTATTCTGCCATCATGCTACTTGTGTGCTTGTCAGGTTATATTAAATTAGAGCAAGAAGTGGATGACTAATACATCAGTCACATTAAGGTAGCAGAAATGGTTACACTGTTGAAAGGGACAAGTTTTGCTCCTAAAAGTCTGATCCTGCCACATCAAGCCCATTTTGGCTGCTTAGTGTGTTATTATTACAAACTTGAGGATTTATCCTAGTCTAGTATGCTAGTGCAAATTGCAGGTTTTTCCATATACTTCAGTGTGATTTCCTCTGGAACCATACCAATAGAGCAGAATTTACTTCACATTGTATAAATTATTCTTCTAGATTCAAGATGATCTCTACTTTTTCAGTAGATAGCACAATCCAATCAGGGAGCAAAGCATAAAATTGGCCGAACTCCAACTTTCTAATTTAGCTGTGAAAATTATTTCTTTGCATCTTTCCTTTTTTTTTTTTTTCTGCTGTTGGTTTTTCTTATTGATTTGGTTTGTAAGTTCTTCTGGGTCAAAGCATTTCTTAATATATCAGCATTTAGCGTTGCAGGATTATGAACTCAGTTATCATGACTATGAAATAAAAACAGCTACTAATATCGCTGCATCACTCAACAGATCTGAGGACCAGCTCATTAAAGTAGTCTTACTTGATAATAGATGTTAAACTAATAACTGCTAATAGATGCTAAACTCTGTTCAAATTCCAGGAGACACAATAAAGAGAAAGTGAGACAATGCACTGGGAAAAATATCCTTTGGTGACCTTGCAACAAATGTGTATATGAAGTGACATTAGAATTATGGTTTTGACAGAAATTGTAAAAAGATATATATGACTTTCTCCCAAAAGACATCAGTGAGACTGGGAACCTCTGTTTGCACACAGAGCTCGCTTTTCTTGTAATTACCAGAAGTGTAAGCAGCACAATCTGTCTGAATAGGAATGAGCTGAGAAGAAAGGGTTCACTCCATGCAGGAGGGAGTCAGGAGGCACAGACTTAATTCTTGGCGCTGTTCTTTGACCATAACAAATCATATCATCTTTCCTGAGGTTTCCCCATCAACCAATTTCTGCTCATGGCAAACTGCATGACGATGGCACCCTTCCACATTTGTAATTTAAGTATGGAGATCTAGGATTTGAATGTCAAATAAGAAGATAAATAAACTTATGGTGACACCTTAGGCAACAGAAATGTCTTGTCTGCAATGGGCTTTCTCCTTATATTCACTGGAGTGAGAAGCCAATGCTTCAGGGAAGAAGTTTATAAATATTCCACAGGAAACTGTGTCATCGTTCCTTCCTCCACAATAACAATGTGTAAGTCTGGGGCCATTTCTTTGCCAGGCATTTGTCTGGAGTTTTCCAGTAGCAGCAGCTAGGCCTAAGGCTTTTTCTCTGGCAGACTAGTCTGATGATCTTTGGCACTACCCTAATGCTGGTTTGGTTGGCTTCTGTGCAATAGAAATAAGCCGAGAGTTAGGCAACAGCTGAGGATCTGGTTTGTCTTTATTTCTTTTTGACATTTATTCTGGTTTGAACATAAAGTGCAACATTTACTCGAGTCTGGATTTATAACATAGGTCTTCTGTTGCAAGAGAAAAAAAAAAGTTGTACATTAAAAAAAAGTGAAATTATCCTTAACAAAGCTTTTTTATGGTTGATTTAAGAAGGTTGGCCTGTTTAATAAAAATAAACATACAAAACCATGATTACTCATGATACAATTTGTAGGATTATAGGACCCAGAATAATTCACACTGGAAGAGATCTTGGGAAGTAGCTGGTACAAACTCTTCTCTCAGAAGGATCAGACTGTGGGGTCAGACCAGCTTGTTCCCTTGAAAGGCTGTGGTACAGTGCAGTTTTTGGTATGGTCCATGGCACTCTGCTGGCTGGGGTCAGCTCCCCTTGCTCAGACTGTTCCCAGTCCCCAGTCACAGCCTGGGAGCTGGTGTGGAGTGGAGGCGTTTGGCAATAAGCAGTCTGAGCACACCTGTACTTCTTTGGATGGAAAACTCTGGGACAGGCTGCTCCGTAAGGAAAGATGAGCCAGCAGCAAGTACAGTAGCAAGGCAGGCACCAGCTGGAAGCTCCCTGACAGAGCCAGGGAGCAAAGCAGCAAGTAGGGTTCAGGAGCAGTGACAGAGACTGCTGAGGGTCCGATGCAACACTAACCACCCAGCAACACCTGGCCATGGGACAGTCCATGTCAGCTGGGAACCAGGTCGGGGTTATCCCACCGAAGGTAGGAGATGGGATGCAGGCACAGCTGTGCCCACCTTTGAGGTCATGCAAGTGGAGACTGGACTCCCAATACTTTAGTCAAGGCATATCATATATACGCCATGCTATATATGATATGTGCTAGTGTAAGGCCTGATATGGCTCCAGAGATATTTATGGACATTTTACTGCAGTTGCTTAATGTACAGTTTGCGTCTTTTACCTAGGACAGGAAAAGGTTTAAGCTGCTGAGTGACTCAGTTCAATCCCTACTGCACACTCCTGAACATGGCATTGCACTAATACTTATATCTATTTCAATCTCCCTTCTTACAAACAAATTGCTTTACCTATGGTAAAGCAGGAAGTTTATAAAAGCACATGTAATTTCCAGCTGAGTACTGCTACACTGAAAAGAGAAAGGAGTTTTGCTTTGACTTTTTTTTTCTTGTTCTGTATAATGTTTATTATAGTAGCAAGAAAATCTTCTGCAATCTGATTTAAAGCTCATGAACAAAACCAATACTTGCAGTATATTAGCGAAAAAAGTTTGCCTTTGTAAAACATCTAATAAAACTGAGATCTACTACTGTTTAAAATTGAGTAAGTTAAAGTATTTGGCCTAACCCTGATGGAGCCTGCTTAGTGTGTTCCAAAGACTTCAAGACAAGCCATTTAACTATTGATTAAGTAGTTTTTATGAGGTTTTATGTGGTTTTGTATGTATATATGTGTATTTTCTGTGCATACTTAAAATGTATACGTGTATGTGTATAGAGTAGAAACACATACACTCATGAACACATTAGAGTGAGAAAGAAAATACAAGCCCCTTATTTTCAGGAAAAGTTTTTTTTTTTTTCCACAGCAAATAATTTTGCTTCTTTGTTTATGGGAAGGGCAAATGGAAATATGACTGGGTTGTGATAAATGGGGACAAATCTAGCTGGGGGCCTGTGGCCAGTGGTGTCCTGCAAGGGTCAGTACTGGGCCCAGTGCTGTTCAACTTGTTCATCAATGACTTGGACAAGGGCACGGAGTGCACCCCCAGCAGATTTGCAGATGATACCAAACTGGGAGGAGTGGCCAACATTCCCGAGGCCTGTGCTGCCATTCAGAGGCACCTGGACAGCTTGGAGAACTGGGCAAGAGGAACCTCATGAGGTTCACCAACGACAAGTGCAGTGTCCTGCACCTGAGGAGGAATAACCCCAGGCACCAGTACAGATTAGGGGTTGACCTGCTGGAAAGCAGCTCCATGGAGAGGGATTTGGGAGTCCTGGCTGACAGCAAGTTACCCATGAGGCAGCAATGTGCCCTCGTGGCCAAGAAGGCCAATGGGATCCTGCCCTGCATGAGGAGGAGCGTTGCCAACAGGTTGAGGGAGGGGATCCTGCCCCTCTGCTCAGCTCTGGTGAGACCGCACATGGAGTATTGGGTGCAGTTCTGGGCTGCTGAGTACAAAAGGGGTGTGGAGCTTCTAGAGAGGGTGCAGTGTAGAGCCACAAAGATGATTAAGGGACTGGAGCATCTATCGTATGAGGAAAGACTAAATGAGCTGGGCCTGTTTACCCTGGAGAAGACTGAGAGGAGATCTGATCAACATGTCTAAGTACCTGAGGGGAGAATGTAAGGAGGATGGGACCAAACTCTTCTTGGTGGTGGCCAGTGACAGGACAAGGGCTCATGGGTACAAGTTGAAACACAGGAAGTTCCATCTCTGTGTAAGGAAGACCTTCTTTCCTGTGAGGGTGACAGAACCCTGGAACAGGATGCCCAGAGAGGTTGTGGAGTCTCCTTCTCTGGAGATCTTCCAAACCTGCCTGGATGTGATCCTGTGTCACATGCTCTCCGTGTCCCTGCCTGAGCAGGGGAGTTGGACTAGATGATCTCTAGAGGTCCCTTCCAACCTTAACCATTCTGTGATTCTGTGACTTCTTTTTTATTTTTTCCTTAGCCATGGAAAGTTTACCAAAGAAATTTCTTTTAAAATCACATAATTCATCTGCCCAAGATTGCAAGAGATAGTTGATAGGACAATTTTCTTCAGTTGATAACCTTTTCACTTTTAAATTCTCTTTTTTCTCTCTGGTACTTATGTCTCCTAGAAGTGAATAAGATTAATATACTAATACAAGATCATTTTTAAACCTCTTGAGAAAAAAAAAAGGCAAAACAACAACAACAAAACACTCTTCTGCATGTCGTATGCATTTTCCCAGTTTGAAAGGTGCCTATAGGCCACATAATGAAAACCAAAGTGTCCTTAAGAAATAAGAATTCTATTTGTCTTAAAAATAAGTATTTTTTTCTTGCTGTTTAAAACAGAATACCTCTGAAGTCTCTTAACCTAGAGTTAGGAAAGTTAAAAATCTTATTAGCTATTTACCACTGTCAAAAGAAAGTCACCTCTCTGAACAAAATCCTCACAGCCCTTTGAAATGATTTTATCCACACTACATAGCTGATTTGGGAATATTTATTCTCAAACCAGTTATTGTTGAGTGGCCATATAAGATATGAATGCTCCATAGATTTTGCATTTGGGGCATTTATCTGTGAGTGAATAACAAAAACAGGTTTTCACTTTGCATCTAAAGTATGTTTGCAGATGTAGTCTGCGGAATGTGAGCTCTGGCAATAACACCCCTGAAAGTATCTGATACTGAATTTGTATATAGGGTGGAGATTTGGGGCCAGACTGCTCAATGCTTACTTGTTTTAAGTGATGCACTAATAAGCCTTCAGCAGCTTATAGCAAATTTACATTGCTATGGAGTATACAAACATGCATTTGTATACTCCAGATAATGGTTGTCCTTTCTCATTTTTGCCAAACCAACTAGTACACACTACAGTCAATGTACATTCTTGGAGCACAGCCTTCATATGCATGCACCTGTAAAATGAGCTCATCTGGTATTTAATCTGTTTTCATGTTATAAATCAGGAAGCAATAGATATGGGAAAAGCATAAGTTCTGATTGCCCAGTTGCTGGCCAATTTTCAGGCATCCAGTGTCCACCTGGATGGGATATTCACTGCAATAAGGGAGCATCACTTAAATCTCTGAGCTTAGGAACACAAATGAGTTTAATGTCTAGCGGACTAAGAAAAATTAAGTACATATGTAAATGTGTCCAGTGATATAATGAGACATACCCCCCAGTGATTTACATTAGAGGTTCTGACCCTCAGCTTATTCCACTCCAGGAACAACTTCTCACTTATTCATACAAAAATGTGACATGTCTTCCCCTTTGGAGGCAGAGGAACATCCTTTTCAGAGACAGATAGAGAAATACAATGGAAAGCATTTTTTTTTTTTATTCTGGTAAAGAAAACCAAAAGTTTTCAATGGAAACATTTGGGGAGAGCTATGCTTCTGGAATCAAAAGACAAATGCTATCAAATTTTATCAAAATCAAAAATCTTTTAAAGAGCAAAAATTCTTTGCAGCATTGTCAATAAGTTTGTCAAGAATTGTCAAGAAACAAAAAGTGATATTTGAAAAGAAATTAACTATTTTCAGAAAATCATGAATTGGAAAAAAGAGAACAAAATAAGACTGTAGCATTGTCAAAGGCAAATAATATTCAAAGGAAAATTCAAGCTGTTACATTTGCTTTTACACTATTTTGGAACTTATTAAGAAATTGGACTTTATATGCTCACTTTTACAGCTGTAGAACACCATCTGTAATGTAACACAATCTGTAATGAGCACTTTTAGAAATCTCTAAATTGTATCTATAGTGTATTTGTAGTCAGTTCAGGGGATTAGACTAAATCTAATCTGAAGAAACATCCTCAACATAGAACCAGCAGCTGTAATATGTTGATCTGTTCACTTGCTAATGTGAAAATGGAAAAGGAAACCCAAGTAAAACCTGTATTTTTCCTCCATTTTTTTGAACAATCATATTCGGTCCCAACTGAAACTCTCTCTTAAGTCAGATGACTTTGGTTTGTTTATTTTTTTATTTTTTTTGAATATTCAAATAAAATATTCTAATTTAAATATTTTAAAGTGAAAAAAAAATTGTCCAGCTGAACAGCATTTATTTCTACAGTATTTTTCCCCTTAGAGGAAATAACATGTATGAAAATCTTCAATCACATCTCTGGATAATTCTTTTTCATTTTTAACACTATAGTTTTGAAAACAGCTGAGTTTAAAAATAATAGATTTTTGTATTTATCATGCTTGAAGTTTTATGTAGGAACAATCCTTAAGCAAATTGTAGAAATGTATCACAGAAACTATCACCAGGTCTTCTGGACTGAGTAGTCCAAGTTATTTAAGCCCTCTTGAATCCTACAGGGTAATTAAATGGTTCTGAGCTAAAATGTGAGAGTAGCAATGGACAGATACAGGATAAAGATGCACATAGGTTTATAAACCTCATAGCTGATATATCAAGCATTTTCCTTCTAAGGAGGTTTGTGACTTACAAACTCTTGCGATGTAGGTAGTACAGAGCTGTGAATAACACTGGCTTGGTCAAAGGCAAGACTTACAAACGAAACAGCCTTACAAAATGATGAGTAGAAGCTGGACTCTAGTGTTCCCTTAATCATTGCTGCTTCCTTCTGAACTCATGATTGTTGCCAAATCCGTAGGCGTGTTTGGCTTTTAACATTGGCTGTAAAGCCCAGTGATGCCAGTGAGTTGTAAACAACCCTTACCAAGAATAATATGTAGGGGATTCCAAACCAATCTCATCCCTCTCTCAGTCCTTGGTTTGGGTAAATCATTTTGTCTAGTGGTATCCAAACTAGAGTTTGTGGCCCACTGGTAATTCATAGAGAGATGCTGCTGGTTCCAGAGCACACCTATGGGCTACGCTGGCATCTCCATGTCCAGGCACCTCTGTAAGGATGAAGGGGCAACTGTTTTTTCCCTCCACTCTATGTTTTTTTCATATAAAAATTAGAAGTGAAGCTGCTACAGAATGTGAATGTAATTTTTTCTCTAAGAGGACCTCAAAAAAAAAGGATTGTTGATGGGAAAGTAAATGAAGAAATGGTGTTTTATGAAGTGCAGTAGTAGAAAAGTACCTTAATTTGAAGGGTCAGTGTGGACAACGCAGATGGAAATGAAAGTGGAAGCAGTACAGACTGGCACTATAGAATGAAAATATAAGGAAATTATGTGATGTGAGATTTTTGGCAGGGGAGAAGTTGTGAAGGGCTGTGAAGTTCAATTCCTAGAGCCAATATTTCCATAACGGGCTTTTAATTTCATGTACCTGAGCTGAAAAACCTTTGGAAAGAGATCCAATTTTTTTTCAACAATTTTTAAGACTCAGACCCTCTTTGAGACTGGAGCTAGTTGTTAAATAACTGAGAAACCTCAAATTATCTTGGCCTCTGGTAGGAGAGAAATCCTCCCTCTTGAAGCAATTTCACTGTTTCTGAGTTGAAATTGCATGATCTGGAAATTTTAAAACACTGAAAAAAATATTCTTTCACCTCTGGCCTTTAACTTTTTTTTTTTTTTTTTTTTGATAGAGAAATGAGAAGACTCTATAAGCCTAAAAGAGTGCAATATATGCTTTCTGGTGCACATGTTTGACAGTGAGAGTCTTATCATTAGATAAGAGTTAGAGTAGCTACCATCCCACATTCTCCAAACACAGCCAGATGGTTTGAGAACTAAGGAGTGGAAAAACTCAGCCTCCAATCAAACAAGGCAGTTTGCATCTTTATTGTACCATTTGTTTAGTAGGCTGACATGGGATGCCTAACATCCTTAAATATCAGTATTTAGGCAGCTGCTTAATTAAATTCTCAAGGCTGCATTTGATGGGGGTAATTCATTTTAAATGAACAACAAAACACAAGCCCTTTCTTGCCCGCCTTTTCTCTTACAGATAATATTCTGTTATCAGTTGCTTCTGGCTGACCACAAATAACAGTGACAACTTGAAATGAGCCATTGATCTTTGCAGCCTCTCCTCTCCTACAAATCTGTCTCAGAATCTGATGGAAATTAACATATAATAGCTTTATAATAGCTTCAAAAGAAAAAAAAAAATCTTGGACCTTTGCATGACCCATAGCATCAGAATCTGGTCACAGAATACCCCCATTTAACAGTGGGAATAGTTTTGTTTAACAGATTTTATCACATAATAAAGCAGCCATTATTATTTTATAAAGATATATTTATTCAAAATAAAAAATAAATCATATAAAACTAACAGTTTTAGTGTTTTTTATTTTATCCAGGCTTATCTTATTTCTTTTGTGCATAAATGGCCATTATCATTTTTCAAGGGTGTTCTGATTAAAAATGTCAATCAAAAAAAAAATTAAGTAAGTAAGTGCTGTGTTTATTACTTGCTAGCCATGGGTATTACAGCAGCAAAGAGCTGCTCTAGTTCAACTGTGAGCTTTGGTTCAGTTCAGAAAAGCCCCTGGCTCAGGTTGAGCTGTCCTGACACCCCTCACTAAGACACATCCTCTATCCCATTGCCTATTTCTAACATAGGCACCTATATGCCTATTATGTCAGGTTAGTCCCCATGTCTGAAAATTCAACCCATTTCTAGGGCGGCTAATAATAAGGTAGATGAAACTGATATAAGTTATCAGGTTATTTACAAGCTTTTAAAACTGATTTATATTTTCTTATAGAAAAGCCCACTACCCTGAAAGGCATTCAGTAAGACAATTCCTCATTTGCCATCGTGTTACTTTGTGTGGTCATATCCTAGACAAAATTAGCTCATACTGACTGCAGTGGCTTATCCAAGGAGCAACTAATCTTATCTGAATTTCACAAATACCTCAAATGGTAGCTTGTGACTTTGATTACTAGGCGACCAGGCCTTTCCTTTCCTTGAAACAGTGGTTCATTCAAATCCTTCAATCCAAGAGATCAAAGCCGCTGCTTCTCCTTATCTGCAGGGAAGCTCATTAGAAGCAGGTTGTCAGGGTTATAATCATGCAACAGTTTTACTTCTGGGTTATAAAGCTTTTCCTTTCTTATCACTCTGTGAGGTCCCAAGTGAGAAGAACAAACTAGGTACCACTGATATATGATATTTTTAATACTTTCAGAAATCACTGTGTTTTACTACCTTTTTTAGTCAGTGCTCCCCTTTAAAAGCATTTTGCAAATGTACCACAGTCACAGAAGTAGATTGGAGGAGTATTTATTTGGCTTCTAACATTTTAAAATCAGCAGCTATGTAAACAACCTACTTTCAAATTAAAACTTCATTTGTTTATTTGATTGAGCAATGGACTTTGTGTACTAGCTGTTAAGTCATCCAATTAATTTTAAGAATGTCTCTTTTAATCATTTCTGCACAGTTTAAAATATAGAAGTGTATATGTTCCTAAAGACCATAAAGGTTCTTAAAGACCATAAAGGCAGTCTATCAGCTGTTTAGACTACACATCCTGGAAATTGGAACTGTTCAGGTTTAACTCTGATGTTGTCACTTATGTACTGTGTAGTCTCAAAAAAGATCATGTTTACTCTTCTGTGTCAAAACATGTGAGATGCTGAGTTCAGTGTTCTTTTTCACCCAGAGCATTCAGGATACTTGGATTCAGAGTTTTGATTTAGGCATCACATTTGAAGAGAGTGCATCGATACCTGGGGACACCTAGGGAGTTAATGACTGTTCAAGATACTGACTTCAAGTCTGCAGCTACATCCTTCACTCTATTGTATTGAGAGCCCTTGTGAATTCAGATGCAGGACTCATCCAGATGGTCAAACTGTAAGATCAAGTCTTAAGTTATAAATAATGTAAACAATAGAGGAATGAAATACTATATATACACCCACATATATAAAATATATATATAATATATTTAGTATTTCAAATATATACATTTGCTATTACTGAAAAGTAACCACTTTCCTATAATTAATAATGGCCTTTAGCCTCCAGATTTTCCCTCTGAATCCAAAACATCAGGACTTATTATTGTCCTGATAAAAGAAGGAGATATAAGGATATATAAATCCTTATATTAGAATCTGCCTCCACTTTAACAGATGGGAAAGGAACAGTAATTAAATGAACCAGTTGTGGAGCTGAAAGCCAAATGAGCACATCTGTGTGACCCCTCAGCAAGCCAAACAGTCCCAGTGCAGTGACATGCCAACAGTCAGACAGATCCCTAGAAGGGAGCTAGTGAATCTGCTACACATCTATAACCCTTCTGTGTGTACATCTAAGCCTTCCAGGTCACTCGGAGCTGGCTCCGAGATGTCTAATGAAGTGTCTTGCACAGGCATTGCACATGCCTGCCTATATGCAGGCATTGCACACCTGAAATCCTGAAATCCTGAAATAGGCAGAAACGCAGTCTCTGTGTGTGTGTGGTGTTTTTTTGTTTGCTTGTTTTTTTAAGCAACATGTTGTTGTCTTCAGAAGGAAACTTTTTAAACTCAGCTCTATGGACCTCAAAGGCATTACAAGACAATCATGGTAAGATGCTTAGAACTGGTGAGCGGCTGACTGTTTTCCTGAGTTATTTCTCTCATATTTCCCAGCTTGCAAGGGCTGTTCAAAGCAAGGGAAGCACAGAGCACTGCCAGGTGTTATAGACATGCACAGAGAGGTGCAGGACAAATGTTGTATCTAATTCAAATAAAATAAATGCACGTTAATTTCTCAATATTCTAGGGACTAGGGAATTCCTATGCTGAGTAAAGAGAGCAGAGATTATTCCTCTTGGCTGTGCCGTAGTTGACTTGAATAGGCTGTGCCTATGTGTATGTATATGTAATTTACCTGTTTTCTCAGAGTATAAAGGTGGTGAAAGAAAACAAAATTGATGTCCTTTCAAAAAATTCTCTCCCCACAGAGAGGGGAGATTTACGTATTTGAAGACACAGTGAAAGATAGCTTTAAAAATTTAAGCAGGAATGAATACTGCTGCTGCAGCAGATCCCCATGGCAAAACTCATTGTTCTGGTCAGCGATATTTTCTGCAGTCAAATTTGTCAAAAATGCCCAGAACTGAACACATGGCCATTTTTTTTTAGAAAGCAACAGAAAACATTTGGCCAACAGGACTGTGGGATTGGCAGAACATTCAGACATTTCATTTTGGAAAAGAAATGTCACTTCATGGAATGGAACTTCCAACAGACTGTTCCACTGCAACTGCTGAATGGGAAAGATTCAATGACTTTTCCTTTATTGAAACATAGAAGAAATTAATATTTAAAAAATGAGCATATGAATACAGGCTTCTGATTTCTGAAATATTATTTTTCTTTGTTTATGGGAAACAAACTATTTGAATGCCTTCTGGTCTACAGGCTTTCCCAGTTTGTTCCAATTACATCACTATGATATTTATGATAATTAAGTTTATACCCAAAAAGCTGGTTAATATTCTTAACATTCTTATTGTTTTTACTATCTGTACATTTAAAAGTATTTTTACAAGAGTTGCTACGGAAAATTGGCTTCATTTTATGCAAGATTCCTTTAAAGCACTGAGTTTAATGTATTTAAATGCCCAACAGTATGAATCCCCATGAGACAAAAGTAGGCTTGTCTACACAAATAACCTAAAATGTAATGATGTTTCAAAGCAAACATTTTAATTAGATTGGGATACGAGAAAGAAGCAATAGCAATTGAGACCTCTTGTCATTAGTTTGTATTAGATGTTTTAAAAAGAGTTAAGGATAAAAAAAGAATATACAGAAACCAACTTTATTTTTCAAAAGAAAGGAAAAATAAGTTGCCCTGAGCTACCGGCCTATTTTGTTTTTGTTTCTTTGCCCTTTGTATGGGAGTGCGTATAGGTTGTTTAGGGAAATTGGAAAGAATTTGTCTTGCATGCTGAGTATCCATAACATACCCTTTGACTAGAGGAACCAGACATTAGAACGCCAGAAGACAGCAAGGTGGAGGAGGATTTCTCCAAGAAGATTCTGCCACATTCCAGGAAACTGTAAGACCTGATAAAATAATTTTTTTCTAAGTAACAACCTGGAACATTTTGTTGAAAGTTTATCAAGTTTTAAAGTTTAAGTTTTTAAGTAAAGTTTAAAGTTTAAAGTTTTTTTTAGATTAAAATGAAAAAAGAAAAATGAAACAAAACCTCTCTACCTTCTGGGAAAAAGACTGAAGAAATCTATCATATGGACCTGGATCAACTGCCCCAGTCCTAGTTTTCCCTTAGTGGAACATAAAATCAAAAAAAAAAAAAAAAAGAGGGAAAATTGGGGAGTGTTTCCTTCTCTTCTGCAAAGAGTACCCTCCTTCTAGTAACAGATTAACTTTGTATGGCTGTGAATGGAGTGATTTTGCACTGAATGAAGCAGACATGTTTCTTAGTTAATTAGTGGAACTGTTAAAATTAAAGCAACGAGTCAACTAAAAGAATTTTACTAAACAAAATGTTGATAATTTTAAATATAAGTACAGGCCAATCTTTTCTTTTTTGCCTCTTTTCATTTTACTAAAGTCTTTCAAATTTTAAAATGAGCTTTGATGATAAACTAGTTATGCTTAACGTGTGCTTCTGTTTCCACACCTATCAGATGAAGTTCAACCTTTTCTTCACTCCATTTTCCTCTAATAGTGTGAACATTCAAGAACATAAGAAGTTCCTCCCATTGCTCATTAAAGTACATCATCATTAGCTTTCTGAATTCCCTCAAAAAAGCAGACATCCTATAGAGACAGTCCTATAATTTCTATTCTAGATTCTTTACCATCTGACCTCTCAGAAACCACTATGCTCTCTGTAGACGTCCTGCAGACAACAGTCTCTGCAGTGGAAAAAAATATATTTTTGTGGTTTTCTGGAGGTGTTAATTCCAGACCTGTCTGCCTTTAGCATTATCTGTAGAATTACTTTGTTCTCCTCTGCTCCCTCTCATCCTCTTTAGGCTTTCTCTCTTGTGCATGTGCAGGAGATGATTGTGTTTAGTGCAGAAGCTTGTGTCTATGGTCCCAATAAGGTGTTTGAAGAAAGCATGACTTGACACTTTAACTCTTCATGCTGATATTCAAAGGCATAACACGTCATGCTGTCAGTGGTGAAGAAGAACGGTACATCATTCAACATGACAAAATGCTCTTCACTTATGTGAAGTAGGAAACACTTCATTCTTCTCAAACAGTCCAGGTGTGTGTATATGTCTCTTTACTCACCTCTGAAATATTGAAGCCTCTTGAATTGTGATAAAGATTTTTAGTGCTTGTCTTCATTTTCTTCATGTTAATTCAGCAATATCCTTTCAATATACTTTTTTTTTCTTTTATTATGCTGAAATGCTTGATTAATTTACCTCCCAATGATACAGCTGGTATGAATATTGCTTATAAGTTGTTTTCAACATTAAAAGTCTGAAAATATCCCATTAGAGATATCATATAACTAAAAGCTGAATTAAAGGATGACAGGAATCTGGCAGTAACAGGATATATACCATTGCTTTAATTTTAAAGTGTATAGAATTACCTCATTGTTCCAAATATTAGCTTGCTTTAACTAGCATTTATACTTTTTTTAAGCAGCATAGCAAACATGTAACATTACACATACATTCACATTATACCTCTTGAGAAACTGTGGTCCATATAAATACCTACATACATATCCTTAATTTTCCTCTCCAAGCTAAAAATTGAACTCCATTCAATTGAAAAGAAAATTAGCCAATCTGAGGTACAATATATTTGGAACTTTTTCACGAATTATCCTATAACTGGAATTTTATGAAGAGGATTACTTATTGAAGGCTTGTGGAATAATAATACTTAAGGTTTATGGAGATCAGAAAGCTCATTTCAAAGAATAAAAATATCATTTTGCAAAGGGGAAACAGGTGCAAAGAAATGATTTGCCAACATCACTTTGCAAAACAGAGGCAAAGTTAAAAAAAGTAAAAAAGAGAGAGAGTTCAAGTATAGGCATAAAAGTATCTGCTCTTTTCCTGGTTTTGTATTAGATGTATTCAGTACTCCATTTGTCGATGAATGTATCTTGGTGGCTGGAAGAATAATGCTAGAGTCAGGAAAGACAGTTGCAAACTATCATTGTTTTACCTTCACAAAGTCCCCAAGATGGGATAACAATTTTGATATATTGCCATTCTTTTGTGAAGATTTCAGTGTGGAGGGGAAGTGTCTCTCTGGTAAAAAGCTGCAAACCTGTTCTGCTGCTAGGAGACAATTGGTTGGGGCCAATTGGCCCCAGTTGGCCAGGCCACATTCTCATGTCTGCTCTAGTTCAGTCCTCAGGTAGAACTTTCTGGTCACCACTCACTTCGCTGACCCCTGTCTTAGGAATTCCTCCATTCCTCCACGCAAAGGAGGTGAAGGCATGCAGGGATGTCTTTGGAAATAAAAATAAGGTGGGGATTAAGATGGATGCAATGTGGACTGGGAGAAAAAAAAATGCCTTCCATCTACAGATGCACGGGCACTCTTGTGCTACTGTGGAAAGGTGTTTCTTTTGTTAAATTAATGGGAGGTGTCTTTGCTGTTATGATGACAATTCAGTAGGAGTTGCATCCATAGTGCCTAAGTATTGCTCAAGCCCATTCTTACTGTCCTAGCTCATAGACCATAAGCTTCCATTCACTGGTACTGTGGCAGCAAGCCTCAACTAAAGTAGAAGTACCTTTCCTTCCTCCTTCCCCTTCCCCTTCCCTTCCATTTCCTTTCCCTTTCCTTCTCTCCCCTTTCCCCTTTCCCAATTCCTTTCCTTTCCCTTTCTCCTTTCCCCTTCTCCTTTCCCCTTCTCCTTTCCCCTTCCCCTTTCTCCTTTCCCCCTTTGCCATTCCTTTCCCTTCCTTCCTTCCTTCCTTCCTTCCTTCCTTCCTTCCTTCCTTCCTTCCTTCCTTCCTTCCTTCCTTCCTTCCTTCCTTCCTTCCTTCCTTCCTTCCTTCCTTCCTTCCTTCCTTCCTTCCTTCCTTCCTTCCTTCCTTCCTTCCTTCCTTCCTTCCTTCCTTCCTTCTTCCCTTTCGCTCTCTCCTTTTTTTTCCTCTTTCTTTCTTTCTAGGGTAAGGCATTATGACCTGATATCATCGTGATTGTCCATACTGGACACTTACAGATTTAAGTTGACCTTCCAGAGTCCCTGAACAATCTGCAGAGGAAATATCTCAAAATCAAAGGATTACACATGTTCTGTGTTGTTTTTGCATAAGTCCTATGTCATATCCTGATTCAGCCACCCCTTACAAGGCACTTTAACACAGGGACAAGGCATATTTCCAACAGTTTTCATGGATCTTTCCTTAAAAGACTCTCTCTTAATCCTTGAAATGGCCCTGGGGACAGAGCTGGAGCATGTGTGCTATCCGTATGTATGAAAGGGAGAAGTATTAAAGTACAATTTTGGGGGCCAAGTATCTGAACTTGCTACCTGCTTTTAACTACCACAGCTGGAGAGGACAAAATCATGCACTCTTTTCTCACTTCTTTCATGAGTCCATCATCTATTGTTGTTGAAAACATATAAAGAATTTTGCATTATGATGTAATTTGTGTAACTTGTCCAAAACAATATTAGATTTATTCCATTTGCTATATGAAAGATATCATTAGAATGCAGCCCATTTGGCAAAACTTGTCTCATAGTTCCGGGCAAGGATTCAATCACCTGTTGCTAAGATACTTAAAAAATATTGTCTGTTTTTAAATGTTCCTTTTTAATTGAATAAACTGTTAGTTTGAAATATTGCTGCCGAGGTTAAAAAGGTTTATAAAATCATGTAACTTTTTTTTTTTTTTTACTGAAAAGCAAGTTTTAGAATGGCTTAAATGCAACAGCTGCAACTTTTATTTATTCTGTTCTTCAGTTAAGCATTAGAAGCTGTATTGAAATAATGACCACTTGAATATTTGAGAACTGAGTTATTAGAACAATGTCGCAGACTGGATTAAAATTTTGAGTACCAATATGTTTGATCTGCACTATCCACGTCAGCTTTGTGATAATAATTTCCAGGAAACAGAGCTGTTCTTAAAGGCTTTGAAGGCTTTGAGAAAGTACAGGAATATTACACTGACACTAGTACATGTTACCTCCATGTAAGTTCATTTGGCTTGATGGGGCTGAAAGCATAGAGGCATATACTTTCTATCACTGTATATTTAGAGTTATGCAACAGAATCACCAAAGACTTTTTCCCCCCCAAAAGTATAACTTGTATTTCACTCTTTTATACTTCATTCCTAGGAATGGGAATTACAGGAACCTATAATTTGCTTTCTCAAGTTTGAATCTGTTGCATGTGAAATTCAGATAATTCAGAGCAGTAGAGTTCACTTACTGGTGGGATTAATTTTTATCTCATTGCAGTAGGATTTACAGGCAGAAGGAGTGTTCTGCTTGCCTAATAAAATTGCACTTAGTATATTAACACTTCTCAGCTGTGACATACACAGGTAAATACTGAGCAAGATTTTGGAGTCTGAAAGGGATTAAAGATCTGTCCTTTGAATTTATCTTTTGGAGTCTGTAAAGAGCAAGGAGTGTTCTGTACCACCACTCAGCTGGTGAACTGAGTGATACCCAATAATTCAAGCATCCAATTTTTATATTTTGCTGTAGAAATTTATCACAGAACAGTTTTGAAGCAAGCAGGAGAATATATATCCAGGCTCTTGGAAAGTAGAAAAGAGGGCAAATCACCCCAATATTTCACAGCTCTGATATATATATATTTATTTATATATTATATATATTATTTATTTATATATTATATATATATATATAAAAGAAAAAAAATAAAAGAAAAAGTGAAATACCCTATAAATTAGGACTAGCTGTTGCTATTCAATTTTGATTTATCTCTCTATAGGGCAAAAAAAAACATGGTGTAAGATTTGGATTTGAATCTAGGGTGACCTATCTCACAAAACTAATGTTTCTAAAATATAATTTCAAATAAAAATGAGCAGATGCAATGCTTTCCTCCTCCTTTTATATGTCATTTAAAGCCAATCAGGTAAAGAAAAGAACCAAAACAAAACCCAGCACATTCTAAATACTTTCCCCCCTCCTTCCCAGGAGGTTTCTCCTCTGACTTTTTATTAGCTCCATGAATAATGGGCTCATTTAGACTGGAAGATACCGGCAGTGGGTCATGAAGTCCATCTTCCCGCATCACAGCAGGATTGATTGCTTTGCTCCTAGCCCATTCCCAAGTAGATGGGTGGCCTAGCCTTGAACACTCAAGGGATGGTGATTCCATGACCCCTGTTGGCAATGTGCTCCACTTCCCGGCTACTCTCAAAGTTTATCTTATTTTTCCTAACATTTAACCTAAGTCTTCTCAACTGGATTCCAGTTCCATCACATTGTGTTCTCTTGCTAATGATTAATGTGAATAATTTGTCTTCATCTGAGCATCTCTGTGCAGAATATTTCTCTTAATTATGAACTCAGGAATTCAGGTCAGGGTCAGTGAGAAGTTTACTACAGTTTTACACAACTTAAAAACATTGACAGTGCATAAAATTCATAGATTTGCTTAGTTTTATTCTGATAACAGGTAATATTTGATGTATTTTTTTTCATATAGTCATGTGTATGCCAAAACAAAAACAGGTTATCCTCCCTCAGAATTTAAATCAAATTAGATTTTGACATCAGTTACACCCATATTGTCATGAACGCACTAATTTACATACAACAATGGGCAGATCTTACACATTATCTTCCATGCAATAGATTTTTAAGTTCTTTAAAAGGAAAATAAGTACAATTCTCTCCTTCACAAATGAATAAATGAAACTAAATGATGATTTAATAAAACCATGCACCAAAAAAAAAAAAAAAAAAAGGAAAAACAGGAAATGATATAGTTAGGGTTCCAAATTCCAGCTGGTGCTGCCTGTCTTGTTTCTAGTTTCTTTGTCTCTTTTAATCATATTCGTTTAGCTTTGCAATTTTTCTGATTCACTCTAACCTCTTGAGCTGGTTGCAATGCCATTCATTCTGAGGATCACTTATGTGCTAGTTGTTTCTGTGACCATATAACCATTAAAAAAGGGAAATACCAAAACACAGTCCTCAAGTGTCACTCAGTTAATATCTACTTCCTTTTATATAGCAGAGCTTGCTTGAAGTTATAAGGCAGTACCCCCATTTACAAATTTAATATTATGACCGCTCAAGTAAAATTATCTAGTAGATTAAAATAATCAGTGGACCTCCCAGAATATTCTGGTAGCAAGCAACTGCCAAATTTCTCAACATAGATTAAAATAAGAAATCTCACACTTATGTAGAATTAATTTAAAAACAGGGAAAATATCATTCCCGAAAAGTCCGATGTTGTTTCTATTTCATAGGTTCAAAGAGAAACCAGCTTCTATTTTTCTTAACAAAAGTTCTAAAGAAATATTTTATTCACTGAAAAAAACAGTTTAATTTTAGCGAAATAATATAAAGACTTTCTTATTAAAAGGTAAATGTATGTACTTAAAAATCTGAGCAGCCCTATCTGAAAGCCTTGACTGGGCAAAACAAAATCCTTCATATCTATAGTCTGCTCCCTATCAATGATCTGTTGTATTCAGAGGAAGAAGTTATTCTGACTAAACTTTGATGTCTTTATCTATCTAAGCTATTTGTCTAGACTTCCTTTACACTGAATGGAGAACAGAAACTCTTCTGCGCTGTGATTCATCTAATCTAAAAGTAGACATTTAATATAGAATTCTGTCCCAAAAGTGCTTATTTTCTCTTAAGGAGCCTGAAGCAATTATCTTAGCTGTGTGCAGCTGCATTCTAGATAACTTGGGTTAGATGACATGAACATGTCCTCACTGTCATTAACTAATGAGCATGTGCAAGAAAAAAAAAAAAAAGGATTTTTTTTTTCAGCAATCTTAATGCAGTGTGTTCCAGACATTTACTGGAAGTTTTCACAAAAAAAAAAAAAAAAAAAAAAAAAAGCTTCCATGTATTCTGAAATTTGCTACATTTTAAATTGAAATCTCTTTTCTCTTTTCAGATGAGGATCTGAAAGGTGTATAGTGGCTCTTATCAGCTAGGAGATGAGCCCTGGAGGAGTTATTGCAGTGGGTGTGCAGGAATGTCTCCTTCTTTGTTTCAGTCATGTTCTACTTTTCTCCACAATCTTTTCCAGTGACTACCACACTTTCCATTCACTGGAAGAGCCAGGAAGTTATTTCCAAGCACTATCCCTTATCCACGAAGCAGTTAAATTTCTCTTGATTCCTGAGGATGAGGAAACTTTAAACATATTATTTAAGTTTATTCAGAAGGACTGGGTCTGACAAATCCAGGGAATTGAGTCTGAAGAGACTGTAGATGGATGCAAATGTGTTCTCCACCTGCACACATGCACAGCAGCATTATCCAACTCTGATGTATTTCAAATTGATTGAAACTATAAATAGTGCTGCTGGCAAAACTGCAAACAGTAACTTCTGGACTAAACTGCAGTCTTTGCACAGTAAAGTCAGTCAGATCAGTGAATAGTACAGTTTGTTGGTTTTAAGGTATGTCGTTGAGTCCTCTCTAGTTCTCATAACACTGTCAGACTTACTTCTGCTTAATCTCACACAGTAACAAGCTAACAGAGGTTAAATAAAAAATTCTCTGTATTAAAAACAAAAGTGATTATTCTGCAGTCCTCAAGGGCCAGGACACTGCCAACAACTAGCCATTGGTGTGTGAGAGGGCCTGGAGGTCAAAAGATATTCCTTTCAGTGCTCCCTAGCTTTATTTCTGCATCCCCCAAATACCCTGCAAACATCATCTTGAAAGTCTTCCAAAAAAACCCACTACCTTAGAGAAAACTTAGCCCAAAGATCTGTGACTCAACAATTTCTGTGTCTAGGGATAGAGGAATGTGGCACTGGCAAAGTTTTAAGATTAAAAATAAGAAAAAAAGGAAGATGAAGATAACTATTGGTGCAAAGCTTTTGCCATACGTCTAAAATCAGTTTTTAGAACTGTCTGTATTACAGTTATCAGAAAATCAGAGAAACTAGTCCTCATAAGATAGGTTACTGAGTTTTACAGCTACAGATGAAATTTTCATCCCAAATATGATTTTTCAATTAGAAAAACATGACTAAGGCTCATGTTTTCCAACCAGCTGTCCCAAAATTTCTAATCTTACATCAGCCACTGCCCTGCTGTGTGACTGCAGGCAATTTCTCAACTCATTTATTTTCATTTATGATTATTTGTGTTGCTGTATATCAAGGAGCCAGAGCCCTCACTGCCAGGTGCTATGAAAGAGAAGAGAGGACTATCCCTGCCGAAGAAGGCCAAGAGTTATGGGATAGACATAGAGTCTAAAATGAGGAATATAAGAAATCAGTGACATGGGCTCTCTGAGTGTGATATACAATAGTCTTGACACGCCAGCAGTTTATAAAACCACCACAATAGGAAAGTGCTTTAAAGAGGGAGAAACAAACAAACAAACAAAACCAAAAAACCCAAAAAACAAGCTCTAGAAACTAGATGTTCACAGGAATCTCCTTCAAAAGGTGAGAGGATCCATGTGAGAAGGAGCAGAAGTGCTCAGGGGGCCTATGGGGAGTAAGGCACATCATGCAGACCAGCTGGGATCTGCTGTGCTGGTGAGGGCCAGCAAAGTGATGCACAAAGTGCTGCAATGTGATGGACAAAGCACCCGGATGCAATAAGACAAGTAGTGTGGCCAGGGTGATAGCCTATTGAAAAGCGTTTTGTAGCATGACTACATTAGTCATGGCCATGAAGCAAGGACACAGCAGTAAATTAACATGCTGTGTAGTGACAGCTTCCTGGGGTAGCAGTCGTGGAGATTGGTGGGAAAGGTCCTATTTTAGTATATTTTCTGTGCTGAAAGAATACATTTGCAAGACAGCCTGGATGTGAATACCCACACAGGAATGTGCCAACAGTTGCATGTAAATTATGAACCTAAGTGACAGGAATGATGGTGGTGTGGTCACATGCCTATTCTTTGCCTTGTCAGTATTGTAATCTCCTTAGGGAAGAACTGTACAGAAACTGTATTTTCCATAACACTTAGCAGGATGTGTCCCCTCCTGCATCGTGCAAATAACTAATAGAAAATACAGTATGCAAATAGGTCCCTCAGCTCTGTTTAAATTCATTTTATGGATGTAGGTGTTGAAAAGCTCAATTTGAAGACTTAATTAAGAAAATAACAAACAAGGAACAGGGCTGAATAGATCCATGACACCTGCACAGAGTATTCATTTTCCTTGGCAAAGCACAAAAACTCATCTTCACATTTAAACTAACCCAAATGTTAAGCTGACCATTCAGATTTCTTGTGATTAATTTTTATCACTGCCACGTCCATACTCCTCCAGGATTTAATTCAAAATGTGCATCTTTCCTAAATTACAGCACTTAAACTTCTAATCTTGTTTGTTTGTTTTGATTAAACAAAGATGTTCTGCTTTTTTTTTTGTAGAAGTGATGTCACCTAATTGACTACATGTTGGTTTAGCCTCCAAAGCCATAAAATGTGATTCTTTCTATTCTTCATAGCTTTTAAGCTTGATTAAAGCAAGCTCCTCGAGTTGTTCTCTAATAGCAGGGCTCCCCAGAAATGGAGAGAGGTTCTCAAGTGGTTTAATGTTTAGAAAATGGAGAAACATCTCCACCCCCTCAGGTAACCACAGGAAACAAAGTATTAAAAGTCAGAGAGGGGGAAGGAAGGGGGGAAAAAAGAGAAGTTCTTTCTCCGTCTTCCCCTCAAAAAGTGAACCACAAAGGATTGTTTTCCTTTCATGTGAAGAGTTTTTCAGCGTTTCATTTCCTTAGCTTTCTATATGGTACGAGCAAAACTCTTAAATCACTAGTTAGTGGTTTCGATCTAAATCTCATCATCTAATTATTTTTACAACGCATTCTTGGAAGGGTAGGAATGGTTCTGCCAGGAGATGTTTCACAATAATTAGAAGCCCCAATGGGTCTCTTAAGAATGTTTAAAGGGTTCCATATGCAGGCTGCTACAGGGAACCATGCTGTATACAGCTCTTCGTTTGAAGCAATAAGTCTTGACAGCCCTTGTTGTATTTTATTATAGCAAACAAAATCCATGCCAACCAATCAGTTTCCTGGATGGTTTGCTATTCTTTACTAGGAAAAATAACAACGGATATCAACTATCTACAAAGAAACTGCCATATTCATACAAATATGGGCTGCTTGAAAGACATTTCTCTCAAAGAGTGCTGCTTGCTGCGCTGAGACAGTGCTAAAAGTTGATTTGAGTCCTTAAAGTTAGTAGGTAAAGGTTTTGGGTTTGCATTTGGAATGTTCGTACAGAATTGGGTTTTGAAATTAAAATGTATGCACTGAAAATGACTTGCTCGTGCACATAAGAGGCTGATACAAGCAGCGTAGCCCTCCTCCTATTGCGTGTGTGTGTTGTGAAGCCAGTGAATAACTACTCAATACTTTTTAGATGATTATGTCTTGCTTGTACTATCTATTTGTGCATGGCAAGAGGAGCCTGAAACAAGTGGCCCTGGCAAGAAGGATTACACCACACACTCCATAAACTCCTCTGTGCATGTTACATACATGCTACCATGAGGAAGGGAGGCAGGCAGATAGGGCTCTTCCCACTGATGACAGTGGGTTCATAATAAACAAATAAGTGAAAAAAGTAAAGGAAAAAACACGTAAGTGGAAAACTCTCCAAACAAACTGTTTTTATTCATTCAAGGGCTGGTCAGGACAACCCAGCTTTTCAAGAGCATCCTCTTTCTTTTGAGCCTCACATTTTCTTTGTCTGGGCTTTTCAAATGTTTGGGAAACTTAACTAAAGTTAAGTCTTGGTCCAGGGTTCCAGACCATTTTCCAGATAGCTAACCATGTATGTTTTCAGAAATACAATTTGCCCACATAAATGAAATTTTTGTGGCCATATTAGGCATGCTCAAATGTATGCAAGCAACTGCATATGCCTACACTTGCAAATTTAGTCCATAACATCTAGTGTTAGGATACAGACACGTCTCCTGCATCATCTGTAAACTCATTAGCTTCATCTCTGTTTTTATTTTAAGTGACTACTTTGGCAAGGACTCACTGTGAGACATTATAGAATTGCACTGATATTTGTATTTTATATCAAGCATTTCATGTGGGGTAGCTCAGGATTTCACTTCACAAGCAGTGAAGTGCTTCACTAATATATTTGTTAAAAAGGTTAATTAATATGTATGTATTTATATAAATATGCCTACATTTGAAGTATTTTAAAGTTTGTAAGACTAAGTTGTTTTAATAATTTCAGATGAAATTTAGAGTATGTATAAATTCTTTGATATATTTTTATGTTGTGTATTTTAGATGAGTATTTGGTGTCTTTGCAATGGGGGCAGAATAAGTACACTCAACATGCTGTGAAAGAGCTTGCAAGTGCCGCCAGATACAAAATAGTGTCTTTCAGTTCAATCCCCTGGAAGGCACCATGCAGCAAATAATCTAGCTCTGATTTCTCCATGTACATCTTTCATGCATGTAACTTCTAAACATTATCTGAAAAATATTTTTTATGACTTCTCTGGTTGTTTTTCTGTTTTTTGATTGTTTGTTTGCTTTATATATGTATATAGAGAAAGGAGAGACTAGAAGGACAACAAGAACTTGTATGGAGTCAAACTCACCCTGGAAAAGTCCATCGCACGCAGTGCCCATAGAAAAAATATGGAACAGCCTGAAAAGGTAGATGCTTCCTGAAAATATTAAAGGTTGGGCTTGAAGAATGAAATTTTCATTCATTGATGAGAAGACCCACAGACTATTATCCACTGAGTATTATCCATCAATCCACAGAATATTATCCACTGATGGTCCTACACGTGGGAGGAGAAGAAGTGGCAATGCATAACCTGAGGGCAATCAAAAGGGACTTTAGGGAATTGGGTCAGACAATCAGGAACTCAGGCATGCAGGTCATTTTCTCTTCCATTCACCCCAGTGCTGGCAGCAATATAGAAAGAAACAGGAGGATACAGTCCCTCAACACGTGGCTTCATAGCTGGTGTTATCGCCACAACTCTGCTTTCTTTGGCAGCGGGAAGGCATGGCACCAGGCATGATGGCATCTAATGGGATTCATCTTTTTCAAAGGGGGAAGAGGGTCCTGAGTCATGACCTAGCAGAGCTCATCGAAAAGGCTTTAAACTAGATTTGAGGGGAGAGGGGGTTATCACTGGGGAAGCAAGTGATAAGGTAAGCGATGGCCTGTCATGTCACTCACAGCAGCCTAACTTCAGAATCTGCAAAGGGTGCCCAAAGCCTGGAGAGGGTAAACGGCAAAATATGAGAACTACCAAAGGTCCACATAGTCGAGTTGCAACTGCCTCAGCTAGAAGGAGAGGCACATTGGGAGCCCAACTCAAATGCCTCTATGTAAATGCATGCAGCATGAGGAATAAACAAGGGGAATCGGAGATGCGTGTGCGTTTGCAGGGCCATGATCTCATCGCAATTACTGAGACATGGTGGGACAGCTCTCATGACTGGAACGTAGCCATGGATGGCTTTAGGCTTTTCAGGAAGGATGGGCCAGGAAGGCAAGGTGGTGGAGTTGCTCTTTACATGAGAGAGCAACTGGAATATCTGGAGCTCAGCACAGGGTAGAACAAAGTGCAGGTCGAGAGCCTGTGGGTGAGGATTAAAGGGCAGGCCAAGGGCGACACGGTCATGGGAATTTACTACTGGCCACCTGATCAGGGAGAGGTGGATAAGGCCTTCTACAAGCAGCTGCAAGAAACCTCATGATCCCAGGCTCTGGTCCTTATGGGGGACTTCAACCACCCTGATGTCTGCTGGGATAATCACACAGGTAGAAACAGATAGTCCAGGAGGTTCCTGCAGAACATTGCAAATAGCTTCTTGATGCATGTGGTTGATGAGCCAACAAGGGGAGGGACGCTGCTAGACCTGATACTAACAAACAGAGATGGTCTGGTGGGAAATGTGATGGTTGGGGGCAATATTGGCTGCAGGGACCATGATATGTTGGAATTCACGATCTTGCAAGGAGGAAGCTGGGCAAGAAGTAGGATTGCAATCCTGGATTTAAGAGAGCTAACACTGACCTCTTCAGAGAGCTCCTTGGAGGAATTCCCTGGGCAAGGGTCCTAGAAGGAAAGGGGATGAAGGAGAGTTGGCTAATATTCAAAGACCACTTTCTCCAAGCTCAGGATTGATGCATTCCTATAAGAAAGAATTTGAGAAAGGGGTGTAGGAGACCTGTGTTGTTGGGCAAGGAGCTGTTGGGTAAACAATGAGAAAAAGAGCACATACGTAATGTGGAAGAAGGGCCAGGCCACATGGGAAGAATATAGGAACATTGTCAGAAAATGCGAGCATGCAATGAGAAAGGCAAAGGCCTGTTTGGAATTACAGTTAGTGAGAGATGTCAGGTGCAACAGGAGGGTACTAAATACATGAGCAGCAAGAGGAAGACTAGGGAAAATGTTAGTCTGCTGCTGAATGGGGAGGGTGCCTTTGTGACGAAGGATGCAGAGAAGGCAGAGTTACTAAAAACCTTCTTTGCATCTGTCTTTACTGCTAAGGCTAGTCCCCATGAACTACAGAGCCCAGGGACAAGAGAGATAACTGGGAGAGAGGAAGAATTTCTACTGGTTGAGGAGGATTGGAATAGGGATTATTTAGGCAAACTGGACACCCATAAATCTATGGGTCCGGATAGGATGCACCCAAGAGTGCTGAGGCACCTGGCGGGGGTTATTGCTCAGCCACTCTCCAACATTTTCAAGAGGTCATGAAGGGCGGGGAGGTGCCGGAGGACTAAAAGAAAGCCAGCATCACTCCAGTCTTCATAAAGGGCAAGAAGGAGGAGCCAGGAAACTGCAGGCTGGTCAGCCTCAACTCCCACCCTGGAAAGGTGATTAGAGCTGCTTGCTCATCCTAGAGACCATCTCTAGGCATGTCAAGGAAAAGAAGGTGATCACGAGTAGTCAGTATGGATTCACCAAGGAAAAGTCATGTCTGATGAACCTGATAGCCTTCTACTATGGGGTGAATGACTGGATGGACGATAGGAAAGCCATGGATATTGTCTGCCTTGACTTCAGCAAAGCTTTGGACAGTCTCCCATAACATCCTCATGGGGAAGCTCAGGAAGTATGGGTTAGTTGAATGGACAGTGATTGAGAACTGGCTAGATGGCAGAGGCCAGAGGGTGGTGATAAATGGGGCCGAGTCTAGTTGGAGACCTATGGCCAGTGGAAGAATAACCCCAGACACCAGTACAGATTAGGGGTTGACCTGCTGGAAAGTAGCTCCATGCAGAGAGATTTGGGAGTCCTGGTTGAAAACAGGTTTACCATGAGTCAGCAATGTGCCCTCATGGCCGAGAAGGCTAATGGGATCCTGGCCTGCATGAGGAGGAGTGTTACCAGCAGGTAAAGGGAGGCAATCCTGCCCCTCTTCTCAGTTCTGGTGAGGCCACACATGGAATATTGGGTGCAGTTCTGGGCTCCCCAGTGGAAGAAGGACATAGAGCCTTTGGAGAGGATGCAGCGTAGAGCGACAAAAATGATTAAGGGACTGGAACATCTATTGTATGAGGAAAGACTAGGTGAGCTGGGCCTATTTAGCCTAGAGAAGAGAAGACTGAGAGGAGATCTGATCAATATGTCTAAGTACCTGAGGGGAGAATGTAGGGAGGATGGGGCCAAGCTCTTCTCGGTGGTGATAGGGCAAGGGTTCATGGGTACAAATTAAAACACAGGAAGTTCCTCTCCATGTGAGGAAGAACTTCTTTCCTGTGAGGGTGAAAGAGCCCTAGAACAGGCTGCCCAGAGAGGTTGTGGAGTCTCGTTTTTGGAGATCTTCAAAAGTCATCTGGATGCCACGTGCCTGTGTCACGTGCTCTAGGTGTCCCTGCTTGAACAGGGGGGTTGGACTAGATGACCTCTAGAGGTCCCTTCCAACCTTAACCGTTCTGTGATTCTGTGATTCTGTGAAGAGCATTGAGTCTATTGCACTTCTTCCTACTGCCCACATCAGACTACAAGGTATTCCCTATCATGCTACAAAATGCTGAGGTACTCAGTGCAAAAGATTGTAATAAGACCCTGAAAAAGGTAATGTAAAAGAAAAGCTATTTGTAATAGCCTTAAATTTTAGAGGTGACATTTCCCCAGGGGTCCTGAAGAATAAAGCATGTTTCTTGCTACAAAAGATTGAAGACACCCCTTGCTGGTGTTTGCCAGTGAAACTCTGAAGATGTTTCCATTCTGACTCCAAACTTGGCACCTAAAAGGCCAAGCTGCACATGCCCCACACCTGAGGGATTTTGAGTTACCTCTGGGTACACCAGCACATTTTCTTTCTAACCTTTGCAGTTCAAACAGTGCGGTGACCTGGTTCAGGATAGCACGGCGACCACCCCCAGGGCACTCGGACCATCAGCTCGCTGACACCAATGTGGTGGACGGCAAATGGCGTTTATTGATGGGTAACAAGGTGTTATATAGCTAGGTTTACAACGTCACATCCGTCTGCTTACATCATAAACTAAACACTATTGGCTATTAGGGGCCCTATCTTTCCGTACAGCACGATATCTTCCGGCCGCCGGACCCTAACTATCTGCAACATTGAGGTCTATCTCTAACATGTTCATGGAAGGAAAACATTATTCCGCTTCCTAATGCAGTCAAGTTATGATTCAAAGAATAACAAAATATTCATTTTCCCAAGAAAAACAAGAATCAGCAGAAACTTCAAAGCACAGGATTAATATAAATCACATATACACAACAACAACAACTACAAATATAAACAAGGGTCAACAAGTAGTGACCAAGCGTACCTTAGAGAATGATAAAAAAAAGGGAATATTCAGATCCTTATCTCTTTACTTATGCATTTTTACAAAAGTGATCAGAACTATATTCTCTAAAGGAGAACTTACAATTCTACATTTGTAGTAATTCTTCCAGTCTCTGTAACTCCTCCATATTAGTCTGCCCCTTTAATTGGAATGAATGTACAGATAAGCAGATACCAAACTGGGAGGAGTAGCTGATACCCCAGAGGGCTGCGCTGCCATCCAGAGAGACCTGGACAAACTGGACAACTGGGCGGTGAAAAACCTCATGCAACTCAACAAGGCCAAGTGCAAGGTTCTGCACCTGGGGAGGAATAACCCTAGACACCAGTACAGGCTGGGGACCGGCCTTCTGGAGAGCAGCTCTGCAGAGAGGGACCTGGGTGTCATGGTGGACGACAAGTTGACCATGAGGCAGCAGTGTGCCCTCGTGGCCAAGAAGGCCAATGGGATCCTGGGGTGCATTAAGAAGAGCATCTCCAGCAGGTCGAGGGAGGTGATCCTGCCCCTCTACTCAGCCCTGGTGAGGCCACATCTGGAGTATCGTGTCCAGTTCTGGGCTCCCTAGTGCAAGAGGGATGTGGAGCTGCTGGAGAGAGTCCAGCTCAGGGCTGGATGATCATCAGGGGCCTGGAACATCTGCCCTATGAGGAGAGGCTGAGGGAGCTGGGCCTATTCAGCCTGGAGAAGAGAAGGCCGAGAGGGGATCTAATCAGTGTATATAAGTACCTCAAGGGAGGAAGTGAGGAAGATGGTGCTGGCCTCTTTTCAGTGGTGGCCACTGACAGAACTAGACGTAATGGCCACAAAATGAAGCACCAAAAGTTCCGCAGGAACTTAAAGAGAATTTTTTTAACAGTGAGGGTGACAGAGCACTGGAACAGGCTGCCCAGAGAGGTTGTGGAGTCTCCTTCTCTGGAGATCTTCCAAACCCGCTTGGACGCAGTCCTGTGCCATGTGATCTAGGTGACCCTGCGTGTGCAGTGGGGTTGGACTAGATGATCTCTAGAGGTCCCTTCCAACCTTAAGCATTCTATGATGCTACAACTCTTTGCCCATAAGAGGCACAATTCTGTGTAGACAGCCCACACCTTTAAAGACAAAGCCCAGATGTACCTAGCTACATACACCAAAAGAGCAGATGGGATTGAACTGAGGAAAAAGGAGGGGATGTTGTACGATTTTTGTTATTCTGGAAAGTTCTAGGAGACTATTTAAGTCATTATCACCCAAGTAGGATCTATGCACTGAGACTGCAGGTTCCAATGGTTGCTGCACCTCTGCACACAATGATGTAGCTGATTTTTCAGCTTTCAGTAGAGGCAGCAGAATCGTTCTGAGGAGCTTACCTGTTACCTAACACAGTACAAATCTCCGTGATTAGCAAAATGCCACTTGGAGCAGGTCTTGTAACCAAATACTTGGCTTCCTGCCCAATTCTATTGGGTAACTGTTTGCAGACTAGAAGAGGGAACTGAAGACGAATGGTCTCTTGAAAGTAAAAACGTGACCTTTCCCAATAACATGTTGTTAAAATGCTAAGCGGGAGATAACCCTGCAGTGTAACTTAAAAGAAAACCACAAGTTATGTTTGCTTTTCAGCATCCACAAACTATTATTCTGTAACAACAGAGGGAAAACTTTTCTCCAGGCAACCCTTCCAGTGGTTGAAAACTGGAAATAACTTTCAACCACTAAATGATGTTTAATTTTATCCTTTTTTTTTTTTCTTTTCTATTTCATGCATATCCATGTTTGCATAGAAGTGCAAATGCACTTCTAAGGATATGTCACTCTGAATGCAAAGCAAGCTACAATAGTGAACAAAAATATGCAGTGGACTGAACGTATACCCCAAAGGAGATGACCTTTAGCAGCAGTTCTAGTTAGACGAGATGAGAGTTTGAGTAATAACCTTTGAATTATTTTCTAGTACTTGCTATTAACAAGGTGATCACTTGTAGCCTTCCTGTATTCCCCCATACCTTGGAATTTACAGCTGCAGGTTTGTTAGCAGGATAGGAGAAAATTGGTACAATAGTAAAACCTTTTTTAAAAAAAAGACATTTCAATATCCATGTTCACATTTCCAATTTAGGAACTCAGTAAAATATTTTTGCCACTTTTTTTCCCTTTTGACTAACAATGCTCAAGAAATGGCCAATTTACCTGTGGCTAACCTACTCTTTCCTTCATCTAATGGAAATTACAGAAATTATGGAAAAGGAGATAAATAAAGATAGATTTTAGGATTTAAAAGGAGTAACAAGTTGTAGTGATGTGCACTAGTATGCACAAAATTATGCTTGAAATTATGTTTCTATCTGTAGGCTAATAGACCTTAAACAAGATCTCTAAAACAGTAAACAGTGTGATTTTGCTGAATTTTTGCTGAAGGGTTTATTGGCATAAAGGACCTTTTTATTTTCTAGTTTAAATTTTCACACACCATAAGCCATTACATTTCACACACTTTAGTCTTGTTTAATTAACACAATAATTTGTTTTTGCCCTAGATATCCAGACTTCATTTGAAAGTATCATAAGCTGGAGAATGGGCCACTTCCCACATACATATCATTATACCCTTATACCCTTCCTCTCCCTTGTCTCCCTCCCACACTTGTGTTTTTTATTTATTTTATTTTTTATTATTTCTAGGATTGCATTGAATGAATGACTGGTGTTGAGTTTGTTATCCACTCCAAATCCCATTCACCATAGTAACAGGTGGTATTGACCTGAGCCGAGCCCAAGAAAGGAAATATAAAATACCAATAATTTCTAACTTGAGGTCAGCCAAATTAACTGTACTTTTGCCAGTATTCTCTGGGAATGGAAGATTCAGGAATATAGAAAAAAAAAGGACATGGGAAATGAGAAGGAAATTACTGCCACTTATTTCTCACTGTTTCCTCCATGTCCTGTCCCTGGCATCATAATCCAAATGAATACTAGGAGGTGATGCATTCAATTTCTGCTCAGGAGCTGGAGTCTCTGCTGAAGTGTATTTCCGTTCCACCCATGTGTTTCTTAGCCACTGATTTTATTCATATGTGTTAAAAATCTTTTCTGTTGTCCCTCGATGGAGTTTAGTTTCCATGGTTGTAACTTGGACAATATGTCTAACTGAGAGAAATATCATATTACTTATTTCATGTTTAGACTGCACATTGAAGATGTAGGACACTAATATCTTTAGGATTATTGGTATTATTCAAGCTAAGATCTAACTCCATTTGCAAATAATTTGGAAATATAAAATTTGGAAATATAATTGGAAATGCAAATACAAGCGTATTTGTAATGCAGTCTTCAAAAGGGATTCTGCATTGCTGAATCTATTTCTTTCATTAATGTTTTTTGGCAAATTGAATTGGTCAGAAGGCACAGATGTTTCTTACAGGCAGAGCAGAGAACATGACCAGCATCTCTTGCTAGGTATGCTCTTCCTTCCGTTTGTGCTGCCTGGACAGAAAGTGGCCTTTGGTAAGTAACATTCAATTGAATTTTCATAGAAATTAGATGCCTTTGAACTATCTTTGAATCTGCTGACTAAAATGTGTTTGTTTATTTCCTCTTCCTACTCCACTCTTTGCATTTTTTTCTCGTGTATATCTTTTGGGTCATAGTCCCGTAATGAACGATATACACAGAGGCCAGTGTGTTTCTGAGACCAGTGGCTGCTGTAGGGCTCCATATGGAGGTGAAGGTGTTTCCAATAGAGTAACATTCAAGATGGTGATGTTGGACAGTAAACTATTGGCAGCAAATTCCATCTTCATTTGCGTCCTGTACGATACGGGGTATGTTATTGGTTGCTTTGTCTTTTTTTCTCATTATACAACAAAATTATATATAGAAACCACATGGCATAGTAGGGCAAGTGTCTTGACTAAATATAGAGTGTACAAGTCTGAGTTACTTATACATGGTATTGCTCAGACAAGTTCCTAAAACACTGAATGGCACAGTCTAGTAAAGTATTCACAGACTACTTACTTAGAGAAATGTTCCTATGTCCGCTACTCATGCCAACACACTACATCATTGCTTAAAAAAAGAAGAAATTGTCAGAAAATATAAATGGGAATTGCTTCTGACTAAATATAATTAATAGAAATTGTCACGAAATGGGCAAATGAAGATTGTTATGCTCTGAAATCACATAGTTTTTCAATAATGCCAAACCACCGGCTTTAAATAGAACCTGATTTTCATTAATAATTCTGCTTTCCAATTTTTTTATGATTTTTGCAGCAGACATTATGGATCAAATGCACCATTAATATGAGGCATGCCACAAAAGGTTCGTTTTTAGAGGAGAATCCAGGATTTTGCTTAGTTTTATTAGTGCTGGATCCAAACTACAGCTAATTTTGCCAAAACTCTAACCATTCATTAACTCAAGCTATCAACACAATTGAAGAAAACATCTATCTGCAAACCATATATATATATGTATATACATATGCCTATACACACACCCATGAAAACACACACACTTCACTGTATATACATAAAATTGTACTGCAGGAATGTGTGACTTAAAAATCAACAGTATGCTCTATACTGTATACTTTTGACAGAGAAAAGAGGCCTTTTGAAGACCCAGAATTGAAAGACAAAGTGGCTGCAGAGAAGTTAAATTTCTAAAAACTTAAAAAGTCACACTGCCACATTCTCAATCTCTGGTTCTAAATATAAGGGCCTTTTGAAACATTTCAAATCATGAAGTGATTTTAATAAGCCAGTAGGTAGCTACTTTGGGTTATATTTTGGAGTTCTGATTAATTTCTTCCCAGACATACGGTCAGTCTGAGACATCTTGAAGATTGGTGAGTTTCAGAAACAGTAAGCCTCCCATCTTCTGAACATCAGATCCACTGAATTTTAAGCTTATATGTTTCAAAAGATAAACCATATAGTCTAAGAAGTCAGATATACTTCTTATATATACATATATGGTGAATCAGAAGGTCCAAAAGTAATGAAGTTGACTAACTAGTGAATAAAAAAAAAAGCAGGTAAAGGTAATAGTATGAAGGAATTTAAATTTGAGCAGCTCATCCTAGAGAGCATCTCTAGGTATGTCAAGGAAAAGAAGGTGATCAGGAGTAGTCAACATGGATTCACCAAGGGAAAGTTGTGTTTAATGAACCTACGATGAGATGATCAGCTTGATGGATGATGGGAGAGCTGCGGACATTGTCTCCCTTGACTTCAGCAAGGCTTTTGACACAGTCTCCCATAACATCCTCATGGGGAGGCTCAGGAAATGTGGGTTAGATGAGTGGACAGTGAGGTGGATTGAGAAGTGACTGGATGGCAGAGCTCAGAGGGTGGTGATAAATGGGGCCGAGTCGAGTTGGAGGTCTGTGGCCAGCGGTGTCTCACAAGGACAGTACTGGACCTGGTGCTGTTCAACTTGTTCATTAATGACCTGGACGAGGGCGCAGAGTGCACCCTAAGCAAGTTTGTTGATGGTACCAAACTGGGTGTCATGGCTGACACTCCAGAGGGCTGTGCTGCCATCCAGAGAGACCTAGACAGGATGGAGAGTTGGGCAGAGAGGAACCTCATGAGGTTCAGCAAGGACAAGTGCAGGGTCCTGCACCTGGGGAAGAATAACCCCAGGCACCAGTACAGATTAGGGAGAGAAAGCTGAAAAGCAGCTCTGTGGAGAGGGATTTGGGAAGAAGTTAACCATGAGTCAACAATGTGCCCTCGTTGCCAAGAAGGCCAATGGTATCCTGGGCTGCATCAGGAGGAGCATTGCCAGGAGGTCAATCCTGCGCCTCTACTCAGCTGTGGTGAGGCTGCACCTGGAGTATTGGGTGCAGTTCTGGGCTCCACAGTACAAGAGAGAGTTGGAGCTTTTAGAGAGGGTCCAGTGTAGAGCCACAAAGATGATTAAGGGACTGGAACATCTATCATATGAGGAAAGACTAAGCGAGCTGGGCCTGTTTAGCTTGGAGAAGAGAAGATTGAGAGGGGATCTCATCAATATGTATAAGGTACCACAGGGGAGACTGTAAGGAGGATGGGGCCAAACTCTTCAGGGTTTTGACCAGTGACAGGACAAGGGGTAATGGGTACAAGTTGAAACACAGGAAGTTCCACCTCCATGTGAGGAAGAACTTCTTTCCTGTGAGGGTGAAAGAGCCCTGGGACAGGCTGCCCAGAGAGGTAGTAGCATCTCCTTCTCTGGAGATATTCAAAACCCGCCTGGATGCCACCCAGTGCCACGTGCTCTACGTGTCCCTGCTTGAGCAGAAGGGTGGACTACATGATCTCTAGAGGTTCTAACCTGAAACATTCTGTGATTCTGTGAAGACCAAGAATGGTCCATTCCAAAGAGCTAAAGGTGGTTGAAGACCTGCATGGACAAACAAGAAGTTCCTGGCAAAACTGTTTTCTAAGAAGGAAGTAGACCAAGCGTGGGAGCAGAGAAAAGTCACCTGGGGGGGAACTAGGGACGCTGTTGGAGCATGGAAGCACAGGGCTACAAAGGTCAAAACCTTCCTGGACTTGAATCTGGACAGGGATGTCAAGCACAACAAGAAGGTTTTCTCTAAAGACATGTGTAATTAAAGGAAGACTAGGGTAAATATGGGCCCACTGCGGAATGGGTCAGGGGCCTTGGTGACCCAAGGCGCAGAAAAAAAGGAGGTACTGTGTGCCCCCTTGCGTCAATCATCTAAATTGCTAAGAAAAGATTGTTAAGGCAACATCCTGAAAGTGAAGCTCTAGACACACTGGCAGCACTTCTTCGGAGGCATTGGCATGGTCCTTTCCCGGAGAAATGATATAAAAATATTAATGAAAATAACTGAATCACATTTACCCATTAAAAAACACCCCTCATCATCGTTATTTTTACAGTTGCAAAGACAAACACGTAATAGGTCCATGCATTCAAATGTTATAGTGAAGTGGTCTTTGCTGATACCTATGAATTTCTTTCAGCTTGGGTCAGTCTTGCATTTTTTTGTGATTTTGCATAAGTTTGGAATGGCCTGTGGTACAAAAAAAGAAAACTTACAGTTTTCTATAATAACTTTTAGAGCTTTACAATTCACAGAGCAAACTGCTGTATGCAGCAAATGTCTAATCAGTCACTGTTGCAGTGGGTGAGAGAAGCACTTGGTTCATGCAGCGTGTGGGCCTGGGAGGCAGGACTGCCCATATGGGCTGCCTTCCTGTCCATGTCGCTGACCTGCTGGGCCACCCCAACGCACATTTCCTAGGGTACTTAGCATCTTCACCCTTAGATGCTTGGCCACCTTACAGATTTTGTTCTCCAGAATGTAGCTAGATGGGCTGCAAAGTGATGAGCACCCTGTGTTTTGGCTAAAGACAACGAGTGATAGTGTTTCATGCAGCAGGTATGCCAAACCAGAGCTATGAAAAGCTGGAAAATCCCTGGCAGGCAAGATACAGGTACCTTATTTTGGCGTAATTGGGAAGAGTTTTCCCATCAGCAGCATCCAACTAGGGTTTCCTTTCATTTACTATCTCGGGGTACAACCCTGCCATGTCTCCATTAGCTTTTTACACTCAGGTGGCCAGCTTTACTTAGCTATGCAGATAAGAACATTTTCTATATTGATTTACCAGCAACAACAATCTAAAAGTCAGGGCATTATATTCGACCTTAATAATTACAAGGTGCTCTCTAAGCATAGGATCAGAACTTCAAGCTGTAGAAGAAGAAAATATCATTGTCATAAGCACAGAGAGCAAAAGGTGATTGCTCTTTTTTTCCCCCGCATCACCTGCACTCTTCCAACTCTGATCTCTAACCCATCTTTTATAAACAGAAGCATGTGCAATTAATACAGTCTCTGAGGGAAATGTAAAAGACAGTAGTTCATGCTGTGAAGGCACAGACCAGCTGAGGTGCTGCGTGCCTTCTTGGCCTCAGTGTTTTAAGACCAGCCCTCAGGAAGCCCAGTCCCCAGAGAGCAAGGAGCAAGTCTGTAGAAAGGGAGTCTTTCTACAGGTGAAGAAGGACTAGGTTAGGGGTCACTTAAGCAAACTGATATGACAGACTTGCTTTGGATAGGGGAAAAAAAAAAAAAAAAAAAAAAAAAGCTCCTTACAGAGCAGTTGTCTGTGGCTCTAATTGCAGCTCTTCAAATCTATGTGCATTTCTTGGTCTTTGATAATGAGGGGGAAGTCAATGTCACTTGCTCCTTGTGCAAATAAAATAATGGAAGAGAAAGTCATGGTGATACTAGCTTGCATCCATGGCTGCTGGAAATGTTCAGGCTTTGCAAGTCTGCACAGGAAAGCAGGGCCCTTCAAAAGAGCTGGAAAGCGACTTCAGGATTGCTTTGTGTGTTCTGCCTAGAGCAGACCACACACAACAGGGGCCCTCTGCTGAAGGGGAAATCATGATTCCATCATTTACTCACCGGGAAGCCAAGCCTTTACAGCCAGTGATCCTGCTTTTGATGCCTGCACGTGACCCTCATGAGCATCTTTGCTCTTGGACATGCTGAATGGGAAGACCCGTGTCCTGAGCAGAAGCAGGACCCAGCAGGTGCCGCATCTGGAGCTCTAGTGCTGGCTCACAGGGAGCTGCAGAACTATGGTGTGGTCTGCCCTGCAGAGAGAGGGAAAAGCTGTGGGTCTAACCAGTGCCTTGCATGTGCGTAGTCTGCAGGAATCTCTGTGTCAGACTGAATGTGGAGAGATCTTCACAAGCTGGAAAGCAGAAGCCTTTGCTCAGTCCGAAGGGGGATCAGATTTAGATCCACCTGTGCTGTCAAGGCTGTCTTCACAAAACATTATGCTTTATAGTGAATAGTCTGACACTTGATCCAAAGATCACTTAACTCAGATGGAAACGCTCTAAAGGTTTGTGGCATTTGATTTAGATAGCTCATCTGTTAATACATATACACATATACTTTTAATAAAGTTTTCTGGAATTACTTCTAGCTATGTCGTTTTAAAAAACACAAAGACCCAGAGCTGCTATTGCAACCTGCCAGGTAAGTCCCCCAGACCTTCAGCATTCTGCATTCCGGAACCCGTGTGCACAGCCACAATGGAACTCTCACCTGCAACAAGGTTTTAGTGGTATCGGGAGCTGCTGGATCACTAGTGATAAAAATAGAAAGACATACTCTGAAATCATTAAAGAATAGTTTGACTGGAATAAAAGCATTAAATACAAATGCGTTTTGACTCAAGATGGTTGTGCCTTCAGTTTCCTGATGAGAGATCCAGAGCTCACAATGATCTGGACTAGTTTTCTAATAGTGGGGTCTTCAGCAGGTTCCTTGGTTGTTGTCATCCTGTTACAGACTGCACAACCCCGATGCTGTATCTCGACATAATGACGCAGTTTCTGGATTTGGGCACGTAATCTGGTTCCCTCGTTTTTAGATTACATTCCCTTGCACATCATGTTCAAATCCTTTTTCAGGAAGCAACTTGATGCTCTAAAAACTGGAAAATTATCATTAGGGAAAAGGAGGGCTCCTAGTTTCTGCAGTTTCTTCTCATTTATCACCATTTGAATGGCTCAGTACTGAAGAAGCACCCACCTCTACAGAATCACAGAATGGTTGAGGTTGGAAGAGACCTCTAGAGATTACCTAGTCCAACCCCTCTGCCCAAGCAGGGACACCTAAAGCATGTGGCACAGGACAGCTTTGCTTTGCTTTACACTAAAAGAAATGCCCACATTCTCGAGTGCTCTTTCATCTCTGCAGAAAGTAAGCAATGGTTTCTCTGCACAGATGGTATGAAAAAGTAGTTAAGGCCACATCCCGAAAGCTGAGATCTGGCCTATCAGGATGAAAAAAAACCCTGTGTTGGGAATAAAAGAAGTGCTGAGTGTTTTCTTGTCTTTAAGTCCATGAGATTTGCAGACCTGGCAGCACTCCTTCACAGGTATTTGCATGATCCTTTCCTGGGGAAGTGATCAGGAAATACTAAGGAAAAATCACAGAATCACATTTGCCAAGAAAAGGCACTATGTATCTTCTTTATTTTTACCATTTTTACAATTACTAGTTTTACAATTTGCTTGCCTATGGCCATCTTCTTTTTCCTTTTCTCTTTTCTTTTTCCTCTTTGCTTCTTTCTTCCGCTTTTTATCGTTGCCATCCTTTCTGGGTTTCCTTTCCTTACTTTTGCATCCCCGTTTCTTTTGTGTCCTCATCCTTCTTTCTCTTTGTCCTGGATGTTAAGCTCTCTGCAACCATGTGCTACCCACAGGCTGGGCCTGCGGCTCTGCGACTGAAGGCACCACAGTCTCAGGGAGGCGGATCTGCATGTGTGAGGGGGACTTGTCTTTCTTCAACAGTTTCTTCTTCCTTTTATTTTCCCTTTTCTCTTTTCCTCCTTGTTTTTTTTTTCTTCCTTGCAGTCCCTTCTAGTCCCCTTCTTTAGAGGTTCTTTAGAGGTAGAGGTTTCTTCTCTTTTTCTCCTGTTTCTGTTTTCTTTCCCTGCTTTTCTTTCTCAGATGTTTCTCTCTGCCTTTTCTTACTTTCTTCGTTCCTCTTGTCTTCCTTCCTTTATTTTCTGGTTTTTATTTACTTTCCTTTTCGCTTGCCATTTTTTTCTTTCCTCTTTTTTTCCATCCATGTTGATTTCCATTATCATTTCCTTTTACTTGCTATCCCATTTCCTGATTGCTTTGCTCTTGATTGCTTGTTTGGTTGCTCCTTTGCTTTCCATTTGGGTAGGATTGTCTTGCCTTAGTTCACTTTTTTCTTCCTTTTAACTCTCCATTTTAACTTTCTTCTCCTTTTCTTCAACTTTCCAGGTTTCCCTTTCCTTAGTTCTCCATTCCTGTTTCTTTTCTCTCCCTTTATATTCTTCTTTGGTCGCTTCTCTCTTCCCCTTTTTCTCTCCTTTTCTTCTTGCTTTTCTCTTTTGTCTTTGTTTCCTTTACCTGCTTTTCTTTCCCAGATGATTCTGTTTTTTCTTTCTTACTTTTTTTCTCCTGTCTTCCTTCTTTCCTTCATTTATTCTCTTTTTTTGTTTTCTACTTTCTATTTTGCTTACCATCTTTTTCTTTCCTCTTTTTTTATCCATCCATGTTGATTTCCGTTATCATTTCCTTTGTCTTGTTATCCTATTTCCTGATGGCTTCCTCTTGTCTACTTACTGACTTGTCTGCTTGTTTGCTTCCTTTCTTGCTTTCTCCTTCAGTTGCCTTGAGTTCCCTTGCCTTTGTCTCATTGTTTTCTTCCCTCTATGTCTCCATTTTTACTTTCTTCTTCTTTTCTTCCACCTTCTGGGTTTTTCTTTCCATACTTTGCCATTCTTTCTTTTCTGTCTCTTTACTTTTGCTTTCTGTTGTTGTTGTTGTTGTTCTCTCAGTTGCTTGTGCTTTCTCCATTTTCTCTCCTTTTCTTTTTCTTGCTTCTCTCTCCTTTTTTTTTACTTGTTTTTTATTTTCTTTCCTTTACCTGCTTTTCTTCCCCCGATGCTTCTCTTTCTTTATTACTTTTTTCTTTCCTTTTGGCTTCCCTCCTTCCTTCATTTTCCTTTTTTTACTTCATTTTTTATTTATTTTATTTTATTAATTGCCATTTTTCTTTCATTTTTTTTTCCACCCATGTTGATTTCCATTATTGTTTCCTTTATCTTGGTACCTTATTTCCTGACTGCTTTTCTCTTGTGTACTTACTGGCTTGCTTGCTTGCTTTGCTTTCCCTAGGGGTTGGTTTCCCTTAATTTTGTATCTGTGTTTTCTTTCCTTTATGCGTCCATTTTTACCACCTTCTTTTTTTCTTCTGCTTTCCAAGTCTCGCTTTCATTACTTATCTTCTCCTGTTTCTTTTCTGTCCCTTGCCTTTTTTCTTGTTATCTCTTTCTTCACCATTTTTCTTTTTATTGCTTTTCTTTCTTTTCTTTCCCTGCTTTTCTTTCACAGAATATTTCCTTTTGCTTTTCCCTCCTTGTTTCTTTCCTTTTCTCTTCTTTATCTGTTTGTCACTTTACTTTCTGTTTCCCCTTCTTCCTTTTCTCCTCTTTTGGTTTCCTAATGTCTTTCCTCTTGATTGCATGATGGTTCTTGGCATTCCCTTGAGGTTCATATCCCCTGGCTTTATTTCCTTTTTTCTTTTCCTTTATTTCTCCTTCTTTTTTTTTTCTTTCTTTTTTTATTTTGAATTTTTTCTTCCTTTTCCACATTTCTTTTTTCCTCCTTATTCTTTTGCCTTTTTTTTTCCCCTCCATTTCCTTTCCTCTCTTTTCATCCTTCCCATTAAGTCTCCTCTTTCTTTTCTTGCCTTTTTCCTCTCCTTTGCATTTCTTTACTGTTTTATTTTCTCTCCTCTTGGACTCCAATATGGGAGTCCAAAATATCTCCATGCTGAGATGTTTCCAGCAGCAGACCACAACGGTTACTTTTTTGCTTACAGTTACCGGGGTCACAGTCTCGATGTTTTCTTGTCTCTGAGGGACACCCCTGAAGCTCCTCTTCCTCCTCCTCCTCCTTTCCCCTCAGCCTTCCCCAACATGTCTAATCCCAGCCCCTGGCGACGCTCTCGGCTTCCTCCCATGCCCACGGACTCCTGGCTCTGATGACTCCTGTCCCCAGCATGGTGTGCTAGAGCATTGCCAGGAGCTATTTACATGTTCTGGGTGTCCCACCAGCAGCAGGGGGGCATGGAGGCAGGCCGCAGGGACATGGTGGAGGGGCGCTGCTGGAAGGACAAGGCGCTGTCCAGGGAGTGCCTGGAGGAGGCCTGGGGAGGAGCCACATGGGAGAACGAGGCAGGCAGCATTGCAGGGTGTCTCTGCAGGGCCTCGTGCTCCCGGCAGGGCTCTTGCTGCCCAGCAGCAACGCTGTCCCCACTCCTGCTGCCTTCTGACCATTCCTGGACAGGCAGGGCTGGCACTGAATAGCTCCTGTCCATTGTGCTGTGATCGATCTCCCTGGAAGGCAGCAGTGGAGGGGCAGAGGCACATGCTGCATAAGCCCTGCTGTCCCTGGGGCTTCTCCCAGGGGGCTGCTGCTGCTGCTGCCACCCCTCAGAGGCTGGGAGGACACAGGATGCCTCAGGCGTAGGGCTGGGGCTGGCCAAAGAATCTTCCTGAGCAGCCCCTGGGTTTCCTGTGGGCAGAAAGAGCCTCTTAGCTACTTCTGAGCAGCTCTCTGCAGGAAAAGGGGGCTTTGTTGGTGGGACTACACAGACCCCAGAGGATGGCAAGTTGCAACCTCAGCTCTTATGGAGGGGAGGAGCAGTTCAGGACACAAAAGAACCCCCGGGACCAATATCCCACTCGGGCAGAGGGCAGTCCTAGCCCATAGTGAGCAATGCTGCAAAGAGCTGAGCTCTACCAGGGTGTAACATCAGGAAGTCTTGTGTGGAGTGAGCACTGTCCTTGCCAACTCCTGGCAAGTGCTGCCAGCTAAAGAACTTAGCCAGGAGCCATTGACCCCTCTGCGCACAGACCTGCAGAGACGCCAGTATCCTCGGAGGGCTGCTCAGCAGGGCTGCCAGGAAAGGCCACGTCCTCCCCAAATATTGCCTCATGGCTCTCAATGAGGACCTCCACCAGCACCGCCACCTGCACACAGAAACCACAGGCGTCAGGCAAAGGGCTCCAAAGGCATCATCAGTGTTTGCTGCTCCCCACTGATGGCTCTGTCCCCAGGGCTGTAGCTCCACGGCTGCAGCTGCAGGAAGAGCTCTGCCTGTCGGCTTGCGCATTGCCGAGTGGAGGTGGCTTTTGCAAAGGCTGTGGGATGTGAGGGCCTGGCTCAACTGCGGCCAATCTGGGAAGCTCCCTGGCATCTTCCACATACCTTGCTGTTCATCTCCACTTGCAGCTGGAGAGGCAGGGTGCTGTCCTGGCCTGGGCCCAGCATGCTGGGCCCAATGCAGATGGCCAGGTTTCGGGAGGTCATTTTGTTCTCTGCAGCGCTCTGGCTGATGTGCTTGAGCACGGCAAGCAAGTTCTTCAGCAAGAACTGATTCGATGGCGGCAGTTGCTCAGCCACCCTGCGTGAACACAAACACAAGGGCCCTGACGTGAGGAGGCAGTGCCCGCTGCTTCTGCCTGCAAGCAAGGAGTCTCAAGGAAACTCCCACAAACGGTGCGTCCTCCACAGAGAGCAAGGCCCCTGCTTTCTCTCCCTGCTTTACACATGTCCTGGGGGGAAACCTCCAATGGCAGCTGAGCAGCCGCTTAAGTGCAAGAGTGGCAAGGCCAAGACCTTGACTCAAAGGCCGGTGGCTCAGCAAGGTGCCTGCCCTTCAGGACATGGCAGCGTGAGGAAAGGGGAGCTTGTCAGCACATGAGGTGCTGGCAGGCTTTGCAACGGCCCATGAAAGCCTGGGGTTCTCTTGTACACTATCGGCACTAGCTCACAGAAACAATGGGTCTTTGCAGGAGCCTGCCCATTGCCAGAGAAGGCCCCGAGCTCCCCCGGACACCCCTGAACACAACACTTACTCTTTCAGCTCTTGCATCTGCTCCTCCTTGCTTGCCTTAGCCAGAGCCTGCATCCATCTCTCGTACAGGGAGGCCGAGAGCAGCGTGGAGGGGATGTTACGAAGGAAATCCTGCAAGACCAGAGTATGGAGATGAGGCTCTGGACATGAGCCCTGAGCCCAGAGGGAGCATCCCTGACACTTGGGCTCCCCAGGAGGCAGCAGTTTTGAGCTCCCTGTTCTCCAAGGGGAGCAAGGAGGACGAGGAGGAGGAGGGGAAGGAGTTCACCTTTAAGAGAGCAGCCAGGAGGTACACGGGCTTGCCCTCCAGCTCCACGCTGCCTCCCGTATCGAGGGCTTCCCTGAGCTGCCGACGATCCCGCTCGCTGGCAGCGATCCGGAAAATGCCCTCAGCGGCGGGTCCCTCCCTGTACAAGATGTCCAGGAGGTCCTGCCGGCAGAAGCAAACACAAGGGATTCTGGAGTGCACAAAGGCCGCTAGTGATGGGAGCTGGGCCTTGTCGCAGAGCAGCGCGTGCGCAGGCCAAGTCCCCAGGGGCCCGGCTGCCCTACCTGGACTGGCTGGGGCAGGCTCCCCTCTGCCCCACAGAGCCTGTCCAGGGGCTGCCCAAAGAGAAGGCTCCGGGCAACCGGCACCTCCTGGCGCATCCCGCTGGCCGAGCTGCGGTGCCCAGCAAACGGCCAGGGGATGGACCTCCTCTTCTGGGGAGGTCCACGAGCTGCCCGTGAGAGGAAAGCGAGCATCAGGCTCCAGCAGCAGGAGCAGCGCTGTGTGCGTGCAGGGCGCTGCGGGAGAGGGCAGCTGCCCCGCTGCTCTGCCCAGCTCACTCACCGGGTGCAGGGCAGGGTCCCTCCTGAGGAGCTGCGAGGACCTCGGCAGCTCTTTGCGTGGGACCAGCCTGCAAGAAACGGCTTCAGATCACAGATTTGCTCAGCAGCAGCCAGGGCTGCAGGGGCCAGGCTGAGCCAGCCCTGCAGCCCACAGCCCCCGGGCACCTTGAGGAGCTGCTGGGTGCCGAGAGGCTGCAAACCCCGGGCACAGGGTGCCCAAACGTGGCCCCGGGCAGGGGCTGCCCTCTCGGGCTGCCTACAGCCTGGGCAGCTCCTCCCCGGCTGCCCCGTTGGGCAGCGGCCGCTGTCCCCAGCCCTGCGGCCCCTGACACCTCCCCTCCACAAACACAGATACCTGCTGGCAGCACCCGCAAGGGCCAGGGCAGCGGGAGCAGCCGCTCACCACTGCTGAAATCAGCGCCTCCACGGTCCGGGCGCTCAGCGATGCCGACTGCGCAAGAGAGAAGAGGGTCAGCGGGAGCCGCTGGGCGCAGGGGCTCTTCCCCGAAGGCCTGGGAGCTTGGGGAACAGCGGGAAGCCCAGGGGCACTTACGGGACCGTGGACGCTGATGACCTCCCTGAGGAGCCGGTCAAACGAGGCCAGGCGGGTGACGCGGGCCCCCTGGTCTCCCGGGCTCCTGCTGGGCACAGGGCAGCCCCCAGGGCAGAGCTGGGTCACTGCCCGGCTCTCTGCTCGCTGCGCGCGCAGCAGCGCAGCCCCTCCAGCCACCCTCCCCTGCAGACCTGCCCGCAGCGCTGGCCCACGGGCAGCACCACTCTGCACGGCCCCGGCGCTGCTGCCTGCGCCCCCTCCGCGTGCGCAGAGCCCAGGGCAGCTCTGCCCAGGAGCTCCCTGCGCCCCACCACAGCTCCCCGGCAGCTCTGCAGCACCGGCAGCCTGGACACCCAGCGCCGCCAGCGGCATCACTGCCCGCAGGCCTCACCTGAGCATGGCGCTGAGCCACTGCTCCTTCACCTCCTGCGACCTGCAGCCCACGGGAGAGAGAAGGCTCAGGGCCCATCCTCCTCCCCCTCCCGCTGCTCTGCAGAGCCACAGCTCCCCAGGCCCCACACTCACCCGAATGTGACCACGCAGCTGCTGCTGGGCCACACGAGGAGGAGGCTGTTGGCACATTTCAGGCCAAAAGCCTCCTCCTCCTCTTCCCCTCCATGAGCCGCCTCCTCCTTCCCGCACAGCACCCAGAGCTCATGCAGGGGCACCCGGCGCTTGAGCGGGAAGGAGGTGCCAAGTCTGTGGGAGGAAGAGCAGGGAGCCCCTTGGAGCAGGTGTCCTGGGGGCAGCCCCAGGGCAGAGCCATTGCCCACGGCAGAGCCTTGGGGCGGCCACCCGGAGTCTCGGGAGCAGCAGGGTGCACAGGGGCTGTGCATGAGGATGGCACATCCAGGAGCCAGCCCCTTTCCTCCCACACCACCCTGCTTTCAAGGGCAAGCACGTCCCTCCTCGCAGCACAGGGACACCCGTGCAGGGGGCTGCAGGTCATTTGGAGCACGAGAGCTCGTCAGGAGCCTGGGCATCCACACATAGCACAGGCTGTGAGGCCAGTAGGAAGGGGCCCCTCCAAGGGCCTTTGGGCTCCTCGAGGCTCCAGTGGAAGCAGGAGCGGGTAGGAGCGGGGCCTGGGGCTGCTGGCAGGGACAGTGGTCTGGGCCAGGGGGCAGAGGTCCTTGTGCTTACTTGAATTTGGCAAAGGCGACAGCGTCGGGGAAGAGCAGGAGGTGCCTTCCCTGCGTGCGCTGGTGCCGCGTCACCTGCGCACGCTCAACCAGCAGGAGCTGGGAGCTCCTGGGAGCGGAGCCAGGGGCCCCGGGCCAGGCCTGCGAGCTGGGAGTGGGGCCGGCAGAGCCCCGCACACCGCAGCACGTCTGCCCCATGGCGCTGCCGAGGGCCAGGTGACAAGGCCGAGCAGCGCCAGGAGCAGAGCAGGCCTGGGAAACGCTGGGACCGCTGTCCCCGTGCTCTGCTGTGCCGCTCAGCTGGGAGCCCACGTCTCCCTGCTCTCTCGCGCTGGCACAGCTGCGCACTGGGGCACGGGCGGGCGCTGGTGGCCGAGGCCACGTCCGTGCCACTGACGCACATTGTGATGCGCCGGCCACGCTGTGATGTGCTGGTGGGCAGGGGCCAGGGGCTGTGGGGGCACAGGGCAGCCTGCCTGTGTGGCTGCAACGTGCCCTGCATGTGCTGGCACAGCTAGCCCAGGGCTGGAGTTGTCAAGTAGGGCCAAGGCCCACATGGTGCCCCCAAAATGCCAAGTTTCACACCTCGTCTGCACTCACTGAACCCAGAGGTCAGCCTCCTCTCTAGGTATCTGAATGTTACAGGAATATGGGAAGGGGCAATCCTGTCTCCAAGAACACTCAAGGAAGGAGTTTAGGGAAAAGTCTCTTGTCTAAATAGCAGGACTGCTCTCTGCTAGTGATGCAGTAGGAGAGTCCTTGCATTGCCTGGGGATACCACAAAGGCCTGCAGACACCACCCTGCAGGCAGCAACATCCCACCTCGACTTGGGTCCATGCCAGGGGGTTGCAGAAAGATTCAAATGCAGAGAGGCTCATGGGAATGCCTGCATGCAGACAATGAAACAGAAGTAGCCGTGTGCGCAGGCTATACCTCAGTCCCAATCCAAATGCCTTTTAACCCTGCAAGGATGTTCTTTCCCCTCACTTTTCACTGCAATTTTGCTGCAATTTGCTCTCCTAAATCAAATGGCTGAGATGTGGACTCAAGGATCCCCTCTACCAAAACTAACCAAGACAAAACTAGACTCAAGGTGGGAAGGAGGTATCATCAGGGGAGCAGGTGATAATGTAGGCAATGGCCGGCCATGCCACTCACACCTGCCTAACTCCAGAGCCAGTCAAGGATGCCCAAAGCCTGGAGAGTGGAAACAGCAAAACATGAGCACTACTGAAGGCCCACATAGTGGACTTACACTGCCCCAAGTGGAAAGGGAGGCACACTGGGTGCCCAAATCAAATGCCTCTATGGAAATGCACACAGGATGGGGAATAAACACAGGGAATAGGAGACGCATTTGCGCTTGCAGGGCCATGATATCATTGCAATTACTGAGACATGGTGGGACAGCTTCCATGACTAGAACATGGCCATGGATCGCTTTAGGCTTTTTAGGAAGGATAGGCCAGGAAAGCAAGGTGGTGGAGTTGCCCTTTACATGAGAGAGCAACTGGAATGCATGGAGCTCTGCCTAAGGGAGGACAAAATACAGGTTGAGAGCCTGTGGGTGAAGATCAAAGGGCAGGCCAACAGGGACAACACAGTGGTGGGTGTCCTGACCAGGCCTCCTGACCAGGAAGAGGAAGTGGATGAGGCCTTCAACAGGCAGCTGCAGGAAGGCTCATGATCACAGAGCCTAGTCCTTCTGAGGGACTTCAGCCAGCCTGATGTCTGCTGCGATAACCACCCAGCTAGGAACAGGTAGTCCAGGAGGAGTCCTGCAGAACATTGCAGTTAAATTCTTGATGCAGGTGCTTGATGAGTCAACAGCAGAGGGGCACTGCTAGATCTGATACTAACAAACAGCGATGATGTGGTTGGAAATGTGAGGATTCGGGAAGCCCTGGCTGCAGTGACCATGAGACGTTGGAATTCATGATCCTGCAAGGAGGAGGCAGAGCAAGAAGTAGGATTGTAACCCTGGCCTTCAAGAGAGCTGACTTTGAGCTCTTCAGGGAGCTCCTTGGAGGAATCTTCTGGGCAAGGGTCCTAGAAGAGAAGGGTGTCCAGGACAGTTGGCTACTATTCAAGCACCACTTTCTCCAAGCTGAGGGTTGGTGCATTCCGACAAGAATAAAGTCGGGCAAGGGGAGCAGGAGTCCTTCATGGATGGGCAAGGAGCTCTTGGGTGAACTTAAAGAAAAAAAGAGTGCATTCATAACATTCATAAGAAGGGCCAGACCGTATGGTAAGAATATAGGAACATTGTCAGAGAATACAGGGATGCAACAAGGAAGGGCACGGCCCATTTGGAATTAGAGTTAGCAAGAGATGTCAGGGACTTCAGGAAGGGCTTCTAAAAATACATCAGCAGCAAGAGCAAGACTAGGGAAAATGTGGGTCCCTTCCTGAATGGGGAGGGTGCCTTGGTGATGGAGGATGCAGAAAACGCAGAGTCACTAAATGCCTTCTTTGCTTCTGTCTTTACTGCTAAGGCTAGTCCCCATGAACTAGGGAGTCTGGAGACAAGAGAGAACATCGGAAAAGAGGAAGACTTTCCGCTGGTCAAAGGGGATTGGGTTAGAGATTATTTAGGCAAACTGGACACCCATATATCTATGGGCCCAGATGGGATGCATGCAAGAGTGCTGAGGGAACTGTCAGGCATTATTGCTAAGGCACTCTCCATCATCTTAAAGAGGTCATGGAGAGCTGGGAAGGTGCCTGAGGCCTGAAAGAACGCTAGCGTCACTCCAATCTTCAAAAAGGGCAAGAGGGAGGAGCTGGGAAACTACAGGTCAGTCAGCCTCACCTCTCCCCCTGGCAACATGATGGAGTAGCTCATCCTAGAGACCATTTCTAGGCATGTGAAGGAAAAGAAGGTGATCTGGAGTATTCAGCATGGATTCACCAAGGGGAAGTCATGTGTGATGAACCTAATAGCCTTCTATGATGGGCTGACTGGCTAGCTGGATGATGGGAGAGTCATGGATGTTGTCTCCCTTGACTTCAGCAAGGCTGTTGACACAGTCTCCTATAACATCCTCATAGGGAAGCTCAGGAAGTGTGGACTGGACAAGTGGACCGTGGGGTGGATTGAGGACTGGCTGAATGGCAGAGCCCAGAGGGTGGTAATAAATAGGGCAGACTCTGGGTGGAGGCCTGTGGCCAGTGATGTCCCACAAGGGTCAGTACTGGGCCCAGTTCTGTTCAGCTTGTTCATCAATGACTTGGACGGGGGCACAGAGTGCTCCCTCAGCAGGTTTGCAGATGATACCAAACTGGGAGGAGTGGTCGACGCTCCAGAGGGCTGTGCTGCCGTTCAGAGAGACCTAGATAGAATGGAGAGCTGGGCAGAGATGAACCTCATGAGGTTCAGAAAGGACAAGTGCAGGGTCCTGCATCTCCAGATGGTCTCTAGAGGTCCCTTCCAACCTTAACCATTCTGTGATTCTGTGAAATTGTCTAAAGTCAGGTTGAGAAAAAAATCCTCCTTTAAGATTTCAGACACCTCCCATCATTTATGTACTCAATAGGAAATTTGTGCATCAGCTTTAGGAGAATCACTCTAGTAGGTGCCTAGTATTCAGCTGTAAATTGGTTACCCAAATTAGGTTGGGTTCTTCCACACATTTTGGTGTCTGAGAATTGACTTCCCCGTGGATAGTACTAGCAGTACTATCCTTTTTTGCACTGTATATGGTGATGGTCCAGATCCCCATTGCAGACATCAGGAACTGAAGAGGGTCCAAGTTCCATACATGATCTAGATTGCCTTCACTTCAAAATGGCAAAATCTTTTAGTCATTTGTATTCCAGGTCAGCCTGAGGCTTAGTTAGCTTTCCTGGTCCCACAGAGTCCTTGTAAGGATCCAGAAAGAGCAAATAAATCTTGGCAAATAAGCTGAAGACCTGAGCTCTGAATCCTCCTGAAACTGAAGGTAACTTAGAAGACTTTTCCTAGATCCTACAAGAATGTCCCACCTGTGAGACCACAGCTAGTTCGAAAGGAGAGGAACTAGACTAGTTCCAAAGGCAGGAGGGAGACTGAATAATGATCTTGAGGAAGGGCAGGGTAGACCTGGCTACTTGCTCTGCTCCTAGGACTGTCTGAGTATGCTAGTATGTCTGCTAGGCCTGTTCTCAGGCCTTGAGGCTAACTAGTATGATCTGGCTGCTTTGATACTATGGTTTCTCCAGAACTGGGTGGCCATATAGTAAATTCTGAGTTGTGTCTGGAGACTGATTTGGAAAGTCCTAACTGACCCAAGCCACAACCATTCATGCTAACAATTTAGCAGCTTAAATCATCAAATTTCAGCGCTCACACCTAGTGCTATTTAACTTGTTAAAATAGCCATAGACTTCATGTGGTAGAATGCAAAATACAAAAATTCATGGCTATAGGAAACAGACCGGAACACCAGGATCCCTCCAGGCTGCTGGCTGCACATTATCATAGACTCTTCTGGAAGAAAGAAGCATGTTCTAAGTTTGCCCTTGACCTCACAATTAGGCTGCTATCAAAGGAAGCAGAAGATTTTGGTTCAAAGTTTTCTTTAGAATAATATTATTATTGTTGCATTAGACATGAAGAGTCACCAGTGTATTTTGGGTTCTGGATGAATGGATTAGAGCTATATGCAAGCACTTCCTGGGAATGGGATATCTCAGGCACATAATGAGTCCCACCTTTCATGATGGTTAGATTTAGCATCCTTGTTCTCCTTTGACCTTTTTTCATGTTTGACACAAGCAGAAAATTTTGGAGACAACTCTCTTATGGATCCCTCGTGCTCTTCTGGGCATATAGATTCGTGGTAGTGATCTTGCCTTGTACACTCTACCCTTGCTATTGAAGTTACTTACTCCAACCTAAAATGGTCTCCTAGTTATGTCTTAGATTTTATCATTCTCATGGCAGAAATCTGGGACCAAATTATACTGTGTATCTTACTAATTAAAAATCTGGAATGTTTCCAATGAGAGATTTAATTACTGTGTTAATAGGATGTATTCTGGACACTCTGCTCATTCCTCCAGGACAATGTAGTTGTAAGTGTGATAGATTCTCTTTATATCCACTGAAACACTCACAGAATCAAGCAGCCTCTGTAAAGCATTTGCATTTTGACAAATCGGCAAATTTCCACAAAATATTTTTCCTTGGAATTTTTATGAACAACTTACCCATAGTCTTTTTCACTCATGCATGAAAAATGCCAAAAAGCTATATAAATATTTAGTTTGATTTATGGTTGTTTTCTGGGCTTGAGAAAGGCTGTGAAACAGCTAAGAAGAGCTAAAGATATCACAGTCCAGAGAACATGTGGCAAGGCATCAATTGCTGTTCCTTATTAATCCCTAAAGTACATCCCAGCTAAATTAAATAAATTAGTTAAGCCTGTTCACCAGGCCTTACCATTGTCCTAGAAAGGAATAGCTCCTGTTGCCTGTGAACCAACTGGAATAAGGATCATCAAATTACAGAAATTGGAAAGATATGGTTAAGCTCTGCAATTGTTCCATATTCTTTCATTTCTTTAGCAATGACTGACTGCTTCCATGCAAAAGGGATGAAAATCTAAAAGTAAGGCTTTCTTCACAGCATTTCCATCCTATTTTTGCAACTCAAGAGTATTTGGAATTTTTTTGAACAAGGTTCAGAAAAACATCCAAACTTTCTGATGTTCCTTCCTAAATTGCATGGGATGCTAGGGACACATTAAAGGATTTAAAAGGTTAAGGAAATGTACTATATCATTTTTTGAGTCCATAAGTGATTTTTCTGTTCTTGCCAACTGTACTCATGAGACTCAAGGGCACAAACAGGCAGCCAAAGAGCATTTTTAATGGATTCTTTTGCATTAAAATCCAATTTCATCTAGTTCTGCTGACTTTCCTTCTGCATTTTTTCCCCCCAAATATGCCACAGTGGTCACTTCTTAAAGAAAAGAAAGAAAGAAAATGTTTAATTATGAGGATGTGAATTTATTTTTAATAATTCCCCATGTTCATTGTGTTATGTAGCCGTGGTCTTTTAAAAGTTTGGCAGGCAGCCTACAAGTATAATACTAACACTGTATGCTCTTTGTGTTACTGGTAAAACTTTATTTTCAAATATTAAAAAAAAATATATAAAGAAGTGACATACACTAACAGTAAGCAGGTAGCTAACATGCTACAGGAAACAGTGAACTTAACTATTTATTTGCTCACTCAGTAGGGCATTATAGCTTGAATTTTCAACCTCATGTGTGGGAAATTATGCATCCTTTTCTATTATTTTTGGGAAGCTATTTTCAAATATAACAATATTTACAGTTGATTTCTTTCTACCTACAATTGAGCAATCTGATTTTTTTAGGAATAGTGTCTTTGTAGCAAGTTTAAAAATATTGTATGTCTAAGATTGTTGTATGAAAACCCCAAACATGTTCCATATGAAAGATGACTTATATCCCATTTTTAGCATGTTCAGTAAAACATCAAACATGTACATGCCACAAAGGTTTGCTCTTACAGATAAGTCCAAGGATTTTGCCTTCACTTAATTGATCCCCTAATATAATAAAGTCATACTGCTTTTGTGGCCATAGGTGTGAAGAAGACACAAATAAACAATTTTAGACAGTTGTGGGTCTCCTAGCTCAGGCATCTCTTCTAGAAGGCTGAAATGTGAAAAACCTTTTTGTGAACCATAACTTAGAGGCACAGATCCATCCAGACTCACAGAGGACCCTTGCCCCACCTTTCCAAAACAGATTATCACCTAATAAAATGTGAATTACTTTGGCATATGACTCCAGCACCAAGACAAATTTTACAGTGAGCATATACCACATGCCCAGGCAGCTCTCGCTATCATCTGACTCAGGATCATGCCATCCCGAAAAGACTGCAAGTGGGGCATGTGAAACTCCCCATCCACTCTCCTCATTCTGGTCAAACCCTACTTGCCAAACATTAGAGACTGAGGTTTATTTGCTAAGCAGAAGTGTCTAGAAGAGCAATCAGTGCATAACCGTTATTAGTGCTGATTTTCCGTGGTGCTGTCTAGTGGCTGAGGGGCAATCGTTAAACCAAAGTCCTTCCTTAAAGACAGAAAGATTTTGTGTTGGAGTGTGTCTTCTATATCCTGGGTGATTATCTATCACTGTTGACCCCAACTGAACTGATACAAATGCTAGTGAGGTATAAACTTGCTTTTGTAAGCAAAAAAGGGCTTTTCCATAGCCCTATTTCCTAATTTTATGCTTGAATCTTTTGAGGGTCTTTATGTTATCTGTCAGTTAAGTATAACAGGAATACATCAGAATTTCCCTAGTAAACTTATGTATCTGAGATTCAATTGGAAAAAACCACAGGTAAGAGGATTTGTCTAGATAGCAGTGAATAACAAGACGGTATTTTTTTGGCAGCCTGACTTGGTACCTGTTCAAGAAGAAATTGCTGTTGATGTGATATCCATTTATTCTAAAACAAAGCCAATAGATAAAGATATGTTTTAACCAACTGCTACCACTAAAAAAACCTAAATACTTTAATCACCTTGTATGACCGTTTTCTAGTAAAAATAAAACAATATAAGTGGGGTAATACATATTAGGGAAAGGAAATAAATATATAAGCGTGAAACAGTATAAATATTTTTAAGTTGGGTAACTTTCTGAGGCATTGCCTTGCTTATATTCTTATGTACGTGCATGATTTTAAAAGTATTCATACCAATTTCCCCTCTATATTTCCCCTGTAAATTGTGTTTATAACACCAATTGACATTTAAGAAAAAGATTCTAGGGCACAGCCCAGAAGGCTGATGAGTGGGGACCCACAGACAGACCAAAGGTCAGTTCGACTGCTCCTTATCAGTCACCTGCAGGTAGAGGAGTTCATGTGCGACCCCAAATAGACCCACTCTCTCTTCCAGCAGGGATCTGTTTATCCAGGACAAGGCATAAAAGGAGGATATTAATGGGCCAGTCGTGCTTGTAAGCAGAAACGCAGCACTCAGCTTAAGTGCTGCTGGCTACTGAAACTAATGGGCATCGTTCCTTGACGTAGCCGGCATTTCACACAAGCTATCAAACACATACAAAATGATAGTTTCTGTCAGTGCAGATCTTTATTTGGTTTAAAATTATGGCCGTGAGATAAGAAGTCCTGGGTCGTAATATCAATTCTCTGGATTACATACAATGCTACAAAATTCCAATTCAAACTTTTATTCTTTCCTTATTATTATTTTTAAGCTATTATACTGACTTTAAATGCGGCAAGCCTGTTGAAACTAAAGAAAAGCAGATCTCACCTTTTTATGGCCTTCTTTCTTGTTTGTTTTTAGGGAAGCTGGGAGAAGCTGTGCACAGTCAGCATTTTGAAAGTCAGTCCTTTAATGCCTTGTGTTAGCAGTTGCAGTGAACCCTATAAGAAGGGTCGTACAAGTTACTGCATGGTAACCATACTCTCCTGCTTCTGCTGTAACCTTCAATGGGCTCCTTCTTGATTCATGGCACTGTCTAAACTCCCTCTGCTTCTCACAGTTTAAACACTTAAATCACACTGTCAGGAAGATGCCCCTGTCCATCTGGAGGCCCACTGCCCTCTCCTGTGGCCAATAGCTACCATTATTTTTTTCAAAAGGAGGAGGAGGTGGTGATGAAGCTATTCCTGTGCAGAAAAGACAAAATGATAAGAAGTTGGAGAGCAAGGTGTGAGTCTCTTTTGATCTGAAGGAGGACAAATAATTTAATTTAACAATCTTTTTTTTGTATAAATTATACAGTATTTTTCCTATCTTCTGTTGAACTCAAGATATGGTCTGGTTGCTAGAGAATTTCTGGATGCTGCAAGGAGCTGGGGGTAAAATTCCCCTCAAGCTGTGGCAGAAATTGTCGCCAGGTTTAAATACAACCTGGGTAAATCCACTTATAGCCGACTACTTCATAAAAGCTGGCAAATAAGCCACCTTATTTTCCAAAATCTTTATTTTAGAAGATAAAAGAATGGTTACATCTTGTGAGAGGCCTTGTCCTACTGGAAGGTATGAACTGGGCTTTAGGCATGTTTATGGGATTAAGCCCTTCAGGGAACTTTGGCACCATGCAGCTGAGTTTCTGGATCCCATTAAGGTCTGGGTAGATCTGGGCATGAACACAAGGCAGAGCTGCAGGTGCCTAGAGAACTTCCAGGTCCAAATGTGCCGTGCTGGAGGAATTCAGATGTTTTCAGAGTTACTCAGATGCTGGGTAGGGAATGGAAAGGGGAGGAGGGAAGAGAGTGAGTTGCAGTTTAAGGCTTAGATATCTAAGGAATATAAAAAATTCTACTTCACATGCCTACATTTCTTCCCTTTCCCCCATTAGACCATTAAGTCTTTCAAGTGCAAATACAAAAGTAGACAAGATGGCCCAAATTCTACTTGCATGGATGGAAAATATTTTGATTTATGCGGATGCAAATAATAGAATAAGTTAGTCCAATAGAATGAAAAAAAAAAAAAAGAGTGGTTCAACACTTTCCCAAGATATAAATTATCTTCCCCTCCTCTGGAAGGGTTAAGAATAAGCTAAGTAGATACCAAGTTTAGGGACTAAAATTCTTTGTTTGAGAAAGCAAATAAATCAATGAACATCAGTGAATAATGAGAACCAGATTTCCCTAAGTTAATTTCTGGGATATATCATGGCTTTGGCTAAAGTCTGGTATAAAATATTCATGATGCAAAAATTCTATCACCCATGCTAAAATGCATTTTGTGAACAAAGAGTAGGAATAATTGTATACTGTACAGGGGGGCCATTTTTTTCCCTGCTACAATGTAAATCTGGAATATTTCACTTACATTCATGTATATATATATTTATATATATACACCTACATATATACACCATCATGAACAACTTCGTTATTACTGCAATGCTATTCTGCTTCCCAGAAGGCAGTAAATCAATGTGTTGTAATTAGAGCAAATATTTACTTTGCTATCAATCTGCTTAGATTCCCAAATCAAGCCAAAATCGCCATGAAGTCCTTTTACCACCAGTAAGATTGTCTTGTTTTTGTGTAGTAAACCAGGTGCAGGCTAAGAATTGTGAAAAGACTGGAAAAATTTTAGCAGAACACACTCTGACCCTTTTCTTGCCTCATAACAGAGACTAGACATTTAATAGGATGGTAACAGGCTGTGCCCATAGTCCTTGGCTCTGGCCGAGATGCAAAAGAAAGAAGAGCTGGATATATTCCTCAAGAATTTTTGCCAAATCTTGGGAAAATGGGATGAATATGAATTTTTAGGACCTTAAAACATTACTGGTGTAAATCTGGCTTGAGGCAGTTGAGGGCACATCCATATCTGTTAGCACCAGCAGATCCAGGCCACTCGCTGTGGGCTGAGCTTGCTCCAGGCTGGTGTATACGGATGAGCCTCTGTTATCCTGCCAGTCTGAAGCACAGCCAGAACCTATTTGCCTGTGTGCACTCGCAGGAATATGCGCAATGAATGCATAGGTACCTGTGCAATATGAAACTCGGGTTATGAAGTCATGGTTCTTGTGCTACGGAACCAGGTGTTCGGCAGTGCATTGCTCTGAGCACTGCATACCTCTGGTCTTCCTTTTGATCCAGTCAGTCAGGTTGATATAACTCAGCTGGAAAGAATGGGCTTACCACAGAAAACAGGAGGAATCAGATTTATTACATTGTTATGTAAGATGACCAGGGCCTTTGCTAATTCATGTAATCAATGTCTGTGCTTTTTTTTTTTTTTTTTTTTTTTCAATAATGACAGTCTTTAGTAAAATGCTTGCAAATAAAAGTATTCTGTATTTTCCCTATATACAAATACTGATATTCATCAATTTCACTAGTTAAAGCCATCATTACCAAATCAGTCCTTTGGAATATTACCCATTACTCCAGCCCTGTAGATGAAAAATCAAATGTTTTCTCCGGTGGGTACCAAAAGCAAGGTCCCACTATCTCTTTCATATTCTGTCCTACTTGGGCTGTGCTCTGGGAACACTTCTATCGACTGCCTTACTGCCAACTGTGAACACCACTGTTGAAATCAAAGGGGTTGCTATCAAAGGCATTAAAGCACAACTTCTAGTAGAACCTCTTATTCACAGATGAAAAAAAAGGCTCCTGAAGAAGACAAACACCAAGTTACCACATGGGAAACTGAGACAAGGAGGGTGAGAAGTGCTGAGCCGAGCACTAAGGCACACAAATGAGCTAAGAGAAACAAGGCTTCCTGAGCAAATGCTTTATCCTGAAGATGATGTTGCCTCCTCAGTGTGTTGGTTAGTACTCAAGACTTAATGAATCATTCACTGCTTACACAGGCAGAAAAAAGAAAAGCTTTTGCACAACCCTCCATGGAGTTTATAACTCAAGCAAACAGAATAAAATCTTTTGGTAATGCTGTTCATAAATAACTGATGATTGGCTTCCTAAAGACAATATTTTGCAGTAGTTTTGAGAAAGATTGCTAGATAAGGTGGGAGAAAAATGTATCAGGTCATAATCTATCTGACCCAGAAGTACATACAACAGGGTAGCATTCAGTTATGTTTGATGTCACATTCTATTGTTTTAGTTAATTTGCCTTGTGGGGGAAAAAAAAAGTTTTCTAATGCATTCTAGAATCCTTGCAGTGTTATAGTTTTCTATTAAGCTTAGAGTGGAGCTTTAAATATATAACCATCTGAGCCTTTTCCTAAACCTTCTTGGGGATCCCGTATTCAGATTCTCTTAAAAACAAGCTCTTAAAAAACAGCACATGCCGTCTGTCTTAGAACATCAGGAATGTTTTCCAGATCTGCCTGTGATGCTAAAGGCTGCATAACTGCACATCCTCAGTTTGAATCGTGGCTTGCTTAATGAGCAGTCTAATGAAATCAGTGCGATTCCACTTGAGCAAGAAAAAGAGTCAAGCCCTCAGGTTCACTGACCCAACTGGAAAATACACCTGGTAACCCCGGGAGAGCTTTTTGAATTGGAAGACAGGAATTTGGAGAAACACAAGCAATCTGTGAGCATTTTCATCTTACTTGAAAATATGCCAGAGAAAGCATATCAGTTGCCTTCACTGAGCCTTTCTTAAGAAATAGCTAGCACGTTCCTCCTTACAGATACATTTTTTAAAGTAAAAATGCCATTTGAAGGTGGAAAGTGCTCTTTTTTTGTAAGATATACTTTCAAACATGCTCCAAACCACAAATGTCAGATCTTGAACCAGATATGCATCTCTAATAACCCAAAGGATTTGTTAGTGGGGGAGGGATTGGACAGCACTGGGTCAGGAGTTCTGTCTTGGCCCAGTGTGCAAATAAATTCAAGTCATAAAGTTTGGATCCAAATTTCCCTGAAGTTAATTGGGGTTTGGATCAAATGTTCCATCTCTAATTATGACTCATATTAATAACATTGGGGAGTGTGATTTTTTTCCAAAGTGCTCAACACTGCTCTAACTCTGATCCTATTGAAACCTAGGGTAATTTTTTTTTTTTTCTGCGGGAAAAAGTCCGTATTAAGCACTTACGATAATCTCTTCTCCTTTCTCCTTTCCTTTCTCTCTTTATGTTTCCCCGCAACCGCCTCCTCCTCTGCCCCAGTGAATGCGTTTAGCTCATTCTCTGTAAAAATTTAAAGCAGTGAAAATACCATCTGTTAAAAATTCTAGTTCGATGGTTTTGATAAAAGGGAAAGTCATTTGAAATCAGATTTGAAGTGCTTAGTTTCCATAATAGTGTGCTAGCTGAAAGAGGTAATGTCTGAATATACCATTTGAATACAAAATCATTTAATGAGGAAGAGTCCTATTTCCGTGATTCTAGGTAAGATTAGATGCCCCAAAGTGTTCAAATTCTTTCTTCAGTCAAGCTCTTGACTTTATAAATGGGATCAATTAAAACATTTCCCTTTGAGATTGCTTTTGATTGAAAAATAAACAGAGGGAGTGACTGATAAATTTTTTTTTTCATAGAAGGGGTCTGCAGAAAAGCTGATTTTTTTTTTGTTGAAAAGGAAATTGGAATGTTTAAGCAAATATTTTGAACTCTCCAGTCTTTCAACGGAAAATTGCAATTGAGGGATTTTTCTTGTTGATACTGTTGTGTTTGAGAAAGCTTGTTTTGTTGTTTGTTGTTTTTGTTTGGTTTTGGCTTTATTTGTTTTTGTTTTGTTTGATTTTTTCTGTGGGAAATATGCAAACTTTCCAGTCAGCTCATGTTACAAGTGCTGCCAGGAAATTTTATAGACTCCAGAATCATTAGAAATTGCTTATTTTCCTTCTACATCTTCCTGACTATAATGATGCTGCCTGAACACCTTCACCAAAAAAAAAAAAACACAAAAAAAACCCAAAACAAAACAAAAGAAAAAAACTAGAAAGAAAACAGAGTATTTTGCCCTCGTGGTTGCAACTTTGATAATGCTGCTAAAGGCCTGGGATGCCTGTGCACTGGACTCAAAAACAAGCTGCTCCCTGGAGACTTGATAGTCATCACTTGTGTGCTCAATGTCCTAGAGTCATGGTTGAGGAGGGAACCAGCAGAACATGTTAGAAAATGGAGTTTCCACAACCTCCCGACATTGTTTTCCTTTGATGTGGTGTGCGTATGTGACTACACGTGCATCTCCACCTGTGGGTGTGTGGGAAAGGGGTTTTATGGGAGAGACCAAGGTGTAAGAACGGGTGATTGTAGCCTCCACCTCCACTTGTTGGAGCACAATTCTAGTAAAGGCCTGAGCAGGTATGCAGGGAGGTGCACATGGATTTTAATGAAACCTGCTCATGCACGTTCTCCTTCAGCCTCTGGGCTGTGCAAGGCAAGCTGTGCAAGGCAAAATTTATGATGACATTTAAAATCAGCAAAGCTTGCTGTCACACTAAAGGTTGAGGCATACATGCACACTCCATATAATCTGATCTCTAAGCACCCACCAAATAAGAAGTTAAAAGTATTATATACATTGCTACCAGTTACCACATCAACATTTCAGATACATATGTGTGATTTAAGTGTAGATGACCTGGAGCTTGCCAATGCCATAACTTTAAGAGCAGCAGGGCTGTGCACTGGCCAGAACAACAATGCGGGCATTATAGTAACTTCACTCCAACAGCCATTAAGGCATCTCCAGCACACTCTTGTGCTACTAAAATGTAATTCCCGGTGGACACTAATGCTAGACCCTGAGACTGTGAATCAGGGGCAGTAAATGGTTGATGGGCAGACTCTGTGGGTAGACTGACATTGTACAGGTGCGCATCATCACAGTAAAGTAATTAACAGGTACTTAAAGGAATGTACATTTAAGCTCAAAAAAACTGTTAAGAGACTTCCTAAGTGGGCTGCCCCTTTTTTTTTTTTTTCTTTTGCGAACGCCACTTATATTTTATGAGCAGGTAAAAGGACTGCAGTGCACAAATCCAATCTAAAAGTAGATCTGCAATCATTAGCCGTGCTATCAGCGCTGGACTGCTCCATCAACAGGACCATTTTATAACTCTGTGACTTGCTCCTGACTGAGGATTTAAAGTGATTCAACAATTTGACTTCTATAAAGGAAGTAATAAAGCAAGAAAAGGCATTTAGCATTTTACCCAAGAAAAGGCTGGGGAAAAAAAAAAAAGGATTCCAAATAATTTATTATAAAGAAAAGGTAAATAAAAATAGGAAATAAATGGAATAAAAATTTTGTTTTCATGGAAATATATATGTATATGTGTATATATGGATGAATGTGTGTGTCTACATGTACATATATATACTTACACACACTCACACAGATATGCAAGCCAGGAACTTTGCTTGAGGAATATCTGAATTGAGGGGTTAATGTTGAATTTACTTGGTAAGGAACAAAGTTCCAGTATGAGGGGAAGGCAGTGAATTTGACGCTGCAGGAGGGCCTGGGGTTTTATGCACTGAACTAATGAGTTGCAATGGGAGCAGCCAGATTTGCCCCTGTGTTTCCTCTCCCATTTCTTCTGTGTCTTCTCTAGTAAATCCATGTCTGAGAATAGAGGTGGGATGAATTTACCTGGATCGGTGTAGGTCCATGGGGTTTGGAGGAGCACATTTGTTGCTGTTTTGCAACCAACACTGTTGGTTGGATCATTGCCCTGCTCCGTCCTTTGTGTTGAGGGTGATGCCTTTGGCTTCCACATAGTGACAGTGACCACAAAGGCATAGATCTTTTCACTGTTAAGCCTCTTTCTTCCTCCCTTCTAACAAATCAGAAGGTTTTCCTGATCTCTGTCCCTGCAACACTGGTAACTCCTTCCTGTAAAGCAAAATTGCTGTTTTTTTGTGCTCCTGGTTATGGTGCACCAAGCACCTGAGGAGAAGCACTTGGACACCTTCCCTTTGAGGATTGATCCAGCTCTTGTGGATCCTGCATTGCAGAGGTTCCTGTGCCGCCACAGCCACACATCGCTCCAGTTTGATTCTTGGCATGGTAAATACCCTCCTATGGAAAGTGTTTCAAACACTCTGGACTATTCCTGCTGCTGCTGTGGGAGTTAGACCCCGAGGAAATCTGGCACATTTGTTTGGACATTTTTGTATTAATACATTTACTTCAAAACAGTATTAGCATGAGCATATGTTTGTTTTATAAAGTCTCAATATCATCCAAAAGAAAATGCTTGGAATCATTACATAGTTACATGTCACTAGTGTACTTTCCAAACTCTGCATGCACATTTCATACTAAGCCTATGTATTCTATATTAGACCTTAGTTTCTCTGTCCATTTTGTATTATTAGAATTTTTTTCCTGATTGAGATTTTGATTTCATTTAACTCAGGAAATTTTCTACTGAAGACAGAGTTGTCTTCAGTGTAAAATAAATGCATTTTAAAACTAAACACAGATTTATATCCTGTTATATCCTCTCTAAGAGACTGAAAAGCATTTTTTGAAACTGTTAACATGGATTGCTATTTTTATTTGAAATAGATAAACTAATTTGTATTAAAAGTCCATATTTCCACCTGGAATAGATGTCATGTCACTTACCTAAAGCTACTTGAAAGCTATATATCTGAAGTAAAGTATAAACTAGATTCCATTAGGAATAAAGATACAGGCACCTCTGGTATTTAGTCTCGCATCTTCACATGAGCATCAAAGAAATATATGTCTATGGTTTTGTAGAGGTACCTGATTCCCCATGTTATATAATAGAAGATGACATAATTAGTTTATGCTAAATGCCTACATTATACCAGGCAGCTAGGACCATGTGAAAAAGGATCCCAACTCTCATGCAAAGAGCTCCAACGATGAAATTAATGGAAGGTCAACATGTCTAACTAGTTCAGATTAAGCTTCATAGTTTGATGACTGGAATCTTTAGATCTTCAGAGTCTTTTTTTTTTTTTTTTTTTTTTTGCTAGTCAGGAAATTGGTTTCATATAAAGTGCTCTGTGAATGTTAAAAAAAAAGAAATCCTAAGGAGGATACTAGTTGCGGCTAGCTTATTCAGAAGCAAAAAGGCTCAAAAAGATGAAATCTGATCAAAATAAACAAATACTTGCAAACTTACAGGTTATCACTTTCAGACAAAAATATTTCTAATGTTAATAAGGGACATAGGCCAAAGGCTTTAGAGCTCGCTATTCTTAAAAAAAAAAAAAAAGATTTACTTGATTTTTTTCCAACTTGAATGTCATGAACCAGACATACATAATTATATTATTTGTCTTATGCAAGCGAACAAGAATAAATTAAAACTGGACATGTTGCAACAGGACTGTTGACATTATATACAAAGTCTGCTTATTGTCATAAGATACTCTTAACCTTTAAGCCAAAATCTTTCAAAACTATTAGTGTTAAATCTAGCAGCTGTTTTCAAATTTTTCCCTTTCTCTGCTTTATGCATTGTGCTTTATTTGAAATGTTTGTTATATTTGTGTATATAACTTTCTGCAAGCTGTCCCTTGAAAGCCCAAGGGATTAAATGAGTAGGTTGAGCCAGTTCAAAGAAACAAAAGTTAACAAATTGAAAGAAAACTTTCAAAAATGAATGTATAAACCATTAAAATATTTAGCTGTATTTGCATTGGATAGTTTCCTCTATATAAAACAATATAGATTGTTTAAATAAATGAGGTTAGGGGAAACTTATTTCTACTGTAAAGTTTATTGAAGCTTTAGGAATGATGCTCTCAGTCCTTCAAATGCTTACGTGTTTAACTCAGGGCATGGAATAATCTCATGCTGGCAGCCAGAGCCAATGCTCACAGCTCTGTCTTCCAGCAAGACAAAGACAGAAAGGGCATCCAAAGACTGGAAAAAGACGTAAGGATTTCTCCGTGTCTCTACCCAGCCCTTGTATAAAATTGCCTGCCTGTTTAAGCTGCAGTCTCTGTTACGAATTGTCTTGCTATTTGTGAGCAGTGAGTGTCTATTCAATGCTATTCTAAAAGTATGCTCAAGTGGCCAAAAATGCCAGAGGTCACACACAAAGTGCAAGGATACCCTGTCATATTTGGATAGTATCAATACTCATGTTTTAAAGACTTAATCTTTATGAAGAGGATGGCAGTTGCTGTGGGTCTTGTAGGATATAGTATATGCTGTATGAGAGCTATAGCATGCTGTGAAGATCCTGTATCTAGCAGGCCAAAACACAAGCTCATGTCAATCTAGTTCTGTGCTGGAAAGACTTGTCTCATGTTGTTAATGAAAGGACTGTGACAATCCACTGGCTTTCTGAGCACTCAGGTTATCTCTCTAGGCAATTCAGCATGTGGCCACGTGGGCAGAAGCCCCTGTAACAGGAGAGGCTCAGGCAAACCTGCACGGTGCTTGTCCATATGCAGCGCAGACATCCATACGGACTAATCTTATTTCTGACCGAATTTCATGCAGACACTTTTATGACCAGAGTGAGGGATGACTTGCAGAAAAATGAAGCAGAAAACAATGGGCGAGGAGCATCAACTCCTACCATGATAAGCTGAGTTAAACCTCACTGGGGTGTGTAACAGCTGTTTTTCATTTACAATGAGTTTATAATGCAATCAGAGCCCCTTTCTGGAAGGGATAGCGAGGCAATAGGTGCCTCCACCCAGAGGAAGCCATATGCAAGGCTATAGTAGGAGCTGGCTATATTGCCCAAAGTGGGAGTGATTTGCTAAATGCAGGGTTGGGATTTGAGAGAAGGATATAAGGATGAAAGAAAAAAAAAAGGAAAAAAAAATTCAGAAGGGAACAGCAAGCCAAGGGAGTCTCAGAGAAAGAATTGGGATTGAGTTCATGAGAGAAAGATCTCTTCTTGGTAAGGGGAGGAAACAAGAAGCACAGTGAAATCTCCCTGGTGAGTGTTCCTGAGCTCAGAGAAGCAAGGTGTTGTACCTTCTTTACAAAGAAGCAGGACTGCTTTGGAGAAATGTCTATCTCAATCTGTTTAAAGATTTAAAAGGTGTTCCAGGGTACCAATTTTTGTCTATCCAGTTTCTAATTCCATGTTATAAAGGATGGAACTTTCCAAGATGTTTAATAGGGTTGTGCAGTAAAATCAGAGGAAATTTGGTATCTATCATTTTTCCAGGTTGCTTTGATAATTCTAGCCAAATTAAATAGCATTCTCCTTGAAACCTATATCTTTATAGGTAGAACTAGAACTTCAGATCCAAATAGACTTTAAAATCTAGCTTAGGATTTGAAGCGCATATCTCAGACCAGTCTTTAATATTGTACACACAAATTATAATATATATGTGTATGTATAAGTCAATATCTAGAATATTTTTCCTTAATGGTGTTTTTTCTCTACCAGAGGGGGGGAAAAAAAAAAAAAAAAAGTAAGATCTTGCTTTCCTATGCAAGTCTTACAAATATTGTGGCTAGATCTAATCAGTCTAACCTGCTGAGTACATGACATTTAATATAGAATTGTTTTACAACTCTTTCTCTTCATTATTCTTGTGCTATATTGCTTATTGTTTCTCATTTAACTGTTAAATACTAGGACCTCTTACCTAGCATCCAGAGCCAAAACCAAAGAATGTTGATTTTACTCTTGAATAGTCTGTCATGATTTTTGGTTCTTCTAACAGCCTTAAGCACTGATATATTTCCTGGAGAGCTGAGTAGATCATTGTTTAGTATATTCAGAAATCTGAATTCATATAAAAATTGTCTGATATAGGAAAAAAATGACACTGCACTTCTGAAAAAAAAATAAAGCATTAAAATGTTAAAACTTAAAGTTGAATAACATTTCAGTGCTAAGGTAATTATTGGAAAGTGCTAGATGTCATAGGTGCACAGCATGGATTGAGCTCACCTAAATTCAGCCACATGAAAGCCAAACACTAATCCAGGCTTGTTCTCTAGACTATACCTATAATCAAAAGTGACATTTAAGTACTTCCAGAAGCTTTTTTTTTTCCCATCTTAAAATGTCTCCTTTGGACATCCCTGTTTCCTATTGCGAGACAAATCGCCTATCTCTATTTGACTGCCATGAATCTCGCCCTCAGTTTACATCTAACTGTGCAAAGCATGTGTACCAGCCCAAACGCAACTGAATCTAATGCAGTTGTGCTCCTTGGGAAATAGATCCTACTTCTCAGCTAACTGCTACTGCAGTTTTCACGGGTGCAGTGATACTGCTTGTAGCCAGGCTTGAACCTCTCTCCAGCACTATGCTCTAGGAGAAAAACATACCACACATGGGGGTAGGCAGGACAAATTGCCCTGAACAGCTAGCAAACAAATATATGAGCACAAGGAGTTGGCAAAAATGATACACAGCACAGAGGGAGCAAATATGATGGCACATAGGAATGAAGATTTTGTAAGATTTTTTTATGATTATTATTTTTGCGTGCGTGCTTGACTAAAGGTTTCTGTGAAGCAGGCAGGAAGGACAGCAAAGGAGACATTCTGGAGAGGGCAAAAAGCGTAGCTTTTGGATGCAAGGTGAGACCAGGCTAGAGAATCTGTTCAGCAATGCAACAGAGGATCGATCCATCCCACGCAGTGTCTGGCTGCTCCACAAGGACCAGCACACTGCGCTTGCTCACATCATCACAGCAGCCTGTGTGCTGCAAGCAAAGGGTGGCCATGGTTCAAAGATCGCCTTCCAGGGGAAAAGAAGAAAATCGCATCCCGGAGAAAAAATCTCGATGACTCTGGCCCACCAGCTGGCCTGTGCTCCACCACATCACAGCTGCATGCGCAGAGAGGACCTCGGCCCATGGAAATTCTCCCTTCTGCACCGGAGGAAACTAGTGACTTGTGTTTTATTGTAATGATTTCTGTAGCTTTTGGATGGCCTCCTATTTAGAGAATGTGATATACACAGAGCAACTTCCGCTTGCCAGTGGAGTTTGGGGGAGGAGGAGGGTGGGGAGCCCAACCAGTAGAATTTTGTAACATTTATTTGTTCAGATAATTTACAAAGGGTTTAATAGATTAATCCCATGGAAAGATTCACTGTTCTTTGTCATAACATGGACTGGAAGCTTAAGTTTGTTTGTAAAGCTCTAAAATGACCATAGCCTGATGGAAGATACGTTATTTAACAAGCTTTTGGTTAAAAGGAAAAGCTTGTTTGGGGGCAGTGAGCACCATCACTTTATGTTAACAGACGTTCTAATTCAGCTGTCTGTACACATGCAAGATGCTTGCTCTTTGGTGCTTATGAGGCAAATCTGGGGGATGCAATGCAGATCTAAGCAGGAGATATAAGGAAATTGTTTACCTGGGTCAGAAAACAAGGGAAAAAAAAAGAAAAAGAAAAAAGATATGTTACAGAAAACATATGGTTGCTATTTAATTTATGCTTTATCATTTTTCATTCTGACATTAACATTGTTATGTGTAGGGTGAGAGCACTGTACATTGTACAATGTAATATAAAATGAGGGTTACCACTCCTTGCCAGAGGAAACGTGATTCAGAAACAATTTGAGGGCAATTGCAAGGTGATGTGGCACAGAGAACCAGAAGCTATTGAAACTTTAAACATCATTTCTGGACAATATAAGACTTGCTGCGAAACGACTTGTAAAAACATGAAAATGTTACTTTCCTGACCCCAGAGAATTAGAAATCTTTAAATATCAGTTCAAACAATGCCTCTTAAAGGGCACCACACTTTTTCATTGCCAGCTACCATTATTTTTAACAGTTTGTTTAACATACTGCAATAAAGAAAGATTAATGGCCAAGATATAACCCAAAAATGCTGTGGGCCACGTTGAGATCTGTTACATGCAGGCAACTCAGTGGTGAGGCATAAAGGGGGTATTTAAGTGGAGAATTTAGCCCCAAAGCATTCACTTCTGAAAATCACAGTGGGTAATTAGGATTGAATTTAAGTGTTTTGGGAAAAGCAACTATAAGAGATGATAAATGGAAAGATATCACATAAACATTTTTAGGAGGACAAACAATAATAATGATAAAATGTTACTTTAGTAATTAAAAGCATAGTCATTTTGAAAATAGGTAATAGTAGCATTATTCAAAGGATGAAAAATGACAGAAAACATCTACTTACAAATATATTTTGTATTTAACCAGCAAATGAGTAAAATTCACCTATAAGTCCTCTTTAAATGACTTATCTAGAACCATGTTTAAATAAAAAAATTTAAAATGTAGAAGAAAAAATAGATTAAATGACAGAATTCATTTCACCTAATTGTGAAATGCATCTAAAATTCCATTGCCACTGAAAATGAAGAATTGAACAGGAACTTCTCCAGCAGGGAAATTCATTCAGTTTCTAAAGAATGAAAAACCTTCTGGAGAATTATGCATTCTTCTTTCCCTGAAGAAGGAACCTAAATAACTAGCAGAGCTTAGATACCAAGATGAGAAAGCAAACTTAGCTACACCTATCCACCTAGTCATTTTGGCTCAGAAATCAATAGTGCTCAAAATTATGCTGGTCATATGCGCAGCCAGAATATCCATTCACCTTATGTTCAGCTTGGGCAAACTTTGTGAAGTTTTGTTTGTTTGTTTTAAATGTTAGTTCTCTCTGCTGAAATCCACGAAATCCTTCTGTAAAGTATCACTTCCTTAAAACAGATTTTTGCATGCCTTTTAGTGCTTAAATTTTCAATATGCATTGAAAATAAGGGTTGGATAATGATTTTCTGGGTGCACTTTGCTGATGCTTTCTTGATTAACATATTGATTTCACCATTTTCCAATCATTATTTTAAATGATAAAAATACTCTGTTTTTAGAGGCAGAAATGTTAAGTATTTTATTATTTTTAGTTGTACATGGACAATTTTTAAAGTTATCAGAACTGTAACTAAATTAAAAAGCATGTGCATGTATTTATGTATATGTAATGTCATACTTTATAAGTACATGGACATAAAAACACACCACAAATCCTGGCATCAGTTCTACTACATTTTCTCACATTTTCTGGATTTCAAGCTGCCAGAGTATTTTTGCTTTCAGAATTTCTGTTCACTACGAATGTACAAGCATAACAAGAGAGATGTGCCTTGGCAGTCTTGAAACACATTGGACATTTATGTGCTGTTAGCTTGAAGCTCACACTCATCATTACTAGTCAGATCTACTGTGTACATCCCAGTGGGAACAAAGGTGGTGTAGAAAATGCAAAATCAGCTGTTCTTCTTTCCCTTGCAAAACAAGCCAGCAATGTGGCCCCCTGTGTGACTTAGTGTTTTAGATTACGGGAAATAGTTTAAATAGTGAACACTATAGTTCTCCAATACTTGATTTCAGAATCTCTGAATATCATTATCATTTTCATTTTCATCTGGACTCTAAAAACTTCAGCCATGATTAAAAAGATCTAAAATTTGTCCAGGTGTTAATGAACTGATTTTGGTAAACCTACAGGCAGAAACAACTACAGTATTGGTCTGTTATACCTGATATAGTCATTTCCCTTAACATTATGGCACACCTATAAATAATATCTAAAGAGTTGATACATGAGCAATAACCATTTTAGTAAATAGTAAATCATCTCTTAGAGGTTTTTATAAAATGAATAGATCAATAACACCTACTAATGTGCTTGTAACCATACATAACAAATACTACTAAAGTATGTAATATGCTTTTAATATCCAGTATACAATTACTAACCTCTGTACAAGCCATTTATATTGAAGCCTTAATATAATGTTTTATTACCATATTAAAGGAGTGATTTACTTTGTCATACTTACATGCATAATTTAGCATATAAATCTTGTGTCCAATTCTATAGCTTACATTATAGAGGAATGCTCTGTGTAGTCATAAAAGAAAAGTTAGTCTGAGAAACAGTCGCTGGGTGTGATCTCCTGCTTTCTTACCTGATATGTTTAATTCAAAATTATTATCTTTGTCAATAGGCTGAAACTTTAAAGAGCTTTAGTAGGAAACTGTCTTGAGGGTTATGAATTAGTCTTCAGCAGTATAAAAAATGAAACCAATAGTGCATTTTTGTGGTCCTCTCACTCTAGGGAAGCCAGAGTCCTAATTTTATTTCACTGCCAAATTATCTACCATCACGTCAATAGTATGCAGCTGGCTGATAGTTTATTTTGATGAGAAGGTGATCTCTTCAGAGTTGAGAAGACTCAGAAGTTTGCAGACACAGAAATCTGCAAACTCAAGTGAAACTGATTAATAATACAAGTGAAACAGACTGTCAAGATCGAGTGCACTGGCAAATCCTTGGTGCCTTTATCTCTGTGGATATCTACATTGGGACTTCTGGAAAGGCCTGCTTAAAAAAAAAAAAAAAAAAAAAAAAAATGGAAAGAAGAAAAAGTTCTATCCCTGGTTCTGAAGTAAAATGTGCTTCTGAAGCCATATTTGGCATATCCTTTTTCAGACTTCATACTCAACTGTGAGAGTCCAGTGCCTTTCTTAATGTTGTGGTGATGCAAATCAGCTCATTCTGACAAACGAGCTTGCCATGCAGAAGTGGACCACCTATCTCCAATTTTCTCTCCCTCTTTCCCCAGCAAAAGTAATAATTCCTGAATTATCTGGGTTATAAATTATTCTAATCCATATTTTCTCTGGACAGTTTTGGAACAGATAATTTTCTGAATCAATGTAAGAAAGTTCTAGCACCTAAGCCTCCCCATGCAGCACTTCAGCCTTCAGATTATTTGGTGATTCTAACTTTTTCCTCTGTGACCCAGTGATTTATTAAAATTTTTACATTGCAGGAAAGTGCCACTTCGGAAGAGTCTATAGCCCCTTGACTAAGGTCCCTCCATAGAAAATGGAGTTCAAGCCCTGTGAAAACTCAGGAAAATGAACTGGCTAAAACCCAAATATTTTATGTAATTCTCTCTGGGGGCAAGGAGAAACTGAGTAAGGAAGTGAGAGAAAGGGGAAAGCTGATGTTTATAATTTCAAAATTAGGAGTCAAAAGGGGCAATTAGGAAGCATTTATATGATTTGGAAAATCCCACTATTTAGAACTTTGGGAAATGTTGTCCAGTATCTTACATGTTTGATTTCTGCAATTGATTAAATACCATCCAGAGAAGATGACAACCAGAAATACAGTAGCAAATAATGATATGATAAATTGAGCATAATTTTTATAAACTTAAAAAATGAAACCAAACAAAGCTTGTTTCCACTGTCATATAATTCTGATTTACCAAATCATCAGTTTCTACTATCTTTCTTCTTGAAGACCAATAAAAACTCAACTGATTTAAACTAGGTTATTAAACATTTGTATGTTTTTGGATTTGAATACATTAACATAATAGAATAATGGATTGTAAGTAGTTCATCAGTAAATAATCCACAATTATGGAGTTTGCAGACTGATTGAAAATAAATAGCAGCATATTGTATAATTAAGCTATAATCAAATGTCTCTCTATATACAAATGATAAAGTGTCCCCTTGGGCCATGGCCATGTGCTGAGGGTTTTATTTAGTTCAATAGTAAAAGTCTTTCTGTGCCAAGTTTACACAAAAGAAAAGTTAGTGAATTGCTCGGAATAAAGTTGACTGATCTCTCCATACAGTGTAATAATTAGAGCCAGCATTACTGTGTGCACATTTTGGATACAGACTTTTGCAACAGCTAGCAAGATTAACCCTCACTGGTAATCAACAGCAGTGTTCCCTGTCAAGAGAAACATTGCTTTTTGGGTTGTATACAAAGCCAGTAACTTTTCAATTTATCTTTTCTGTATATTCCTTGCTAATAGTATTCAGCTTCAGTTTCAAGCTAAGAAAGTTGAATTTGCTATATTTTATTATTGTCTCAAAAATTATTGGTTTGAGATTCAGAATAGAACTCAGTGTGGGTCCTGAGCTCTGCCTGAGACTCTCAGGAGATGGTTTTGGGTCAGGTAAGCAGATATTACAGTTTAGCATTTCTGTTACAAGCTGGGTAAGATTATTTTCACACAGGAATCATTGTTTTTCACATCATAGCCCTCTACTTAAAGAATTGTATGGTAGAAGGAAAGAGTTGATTACATTGCTTTTGCAAAAATATTATTTACATTCAAGAAAGAGAAATGCTTAGCAAAATATTTTTAAGAGGCTAGCAAATCCTGAATTAAGTAAAAAATATATTAAGAAACAGAACATGTATCTTAAATTAACCTATTTTGAAAAAGGATCTGAATAGTGTTAAATAAATGCCATTTACTGGAGGGCCAACCATTTCAAGGAACATCTCAAACAGTAGTACTAAAATTCTCCTTCAAACTGTGGTACTAAAAACTCTTCTCTACCTGACGTTCAACTTGAAGAAGGATAAACAAGGAACTTCAAACTCCTTTTTTTTTTTCCTGATATTATTTTATCTTCTTGCAAGCAACACCATTGCCTGGTGTTCAATCTGTGTAATACCCTTTGATTCCATGATTCCAATACTGATTGCATTTACAAATTGAACTGTAAGCTGCCCATACAGCTAACTGCATCAGTCCCAGGATTTATTCAAGTGCAGGGTTTTTTTTTTCATCTAATGTGCAATTTATAAACTTTGACTGCTTTTTTGGGATGAGGAGCTCCAACAATGGTTTGAGTTTGATAAAGCTTCAGACAGCGCAGGAAGTCATCCAGGTCTCAGAGGAGAAAACTAGTCTTGACAGACAGGGAAGCTCAACATAGATGTAGTTTTAATATGTAGCACTGCTTTACAGTCACTTCCCTGCTTTGTTGCTGCTGCTGGTGGTCTGAGTTCTGGAAGCTGACTGAAGAGAGGAGCAGAACATGCTCACTCAAATGTTGACTGCTTGATAACAACAACAGTGTCCTGACTTACCTGAAGCTTTCATTAAATTGCTTTGTGTTATGAGTCTCTCCATGCTACTTGACCTATTAATTCCTAATGTTGAACTCTATGTTCCTAACTTCTTGAAGTTCAGCTACTTTAAAATCCACTGATGGAATTTCAGCTGGATCGAGTTTGAGAACAAAGAAAGTACCTTTTCAGCAGTTACAGTTCTTAAGGACTTCTATGGGCTCTTCTGACTCGTGTAAAGTTAGTCCCTTATGACACAAGTCTCACTGAAGCAGCTCATTTACTGGAGTTAAACCAGGCCTGTATCTGGTGGTTTTGTTATAGGTGGTTACAAAGATTTAAATGCAATGGATTCTCCTGTTGAAATTAGCCTTGAAACTGGCATCATCTCATGTTGTGTGCTACCTTATCTCTGAAGTAATGTTCATGGTCACATGGACAAATATTTGAAGAGAGCAATGCCAGAGCTGGAAAATTAGTCATAGGCTACTCTTAGGTAGGTGATTACATTAATTTTCTTTTGCTGCAGTTAATGTGATGCCACTTGTCCTCTAATAAAAGTTTGTGAGAGGCTGAAATATAAATATTACAGAACAGCTGCTTTGAGTTTAATCCACATTCCATTAATGAAGATATTTTGTTCCCAGTGACGGATCAGCATCTGACTTATTGTTTTATTGCATTTCGTGCTGTACACCTGCAAGATTTTCGGTTAAAAATATGTGCTCTGCTTTGGATAAACTGTTTTCTAAATCTTGTTTTGGAATATTTATATATTCATGTAATAAGGGGAAATGTAGAAAAACAAACTACTGGATCCTGCTCTAACTGTACAGAGAAGGAAGGCTTTGCAAGCAGCGTATAAATATACTACCATGCCTAAAAGAAATAAAGCGTAATGCACAGTACTGTATGAGAGACAGGAAGACAAACAGTTCAAGAAGCAACAACTTAGTCAAGAACTTCTTTCATCTCCTTTAAATATTGCTAATGCCTATCATTCCAGCTCAGCTATTCATTTCTGAAGGTGCTGAGCAGGACTTGTCTTATTTGAATCAGCTCTTGTACTGTCACCACAGAAATCTTTCTCTTAAAGTAAATCATAAAATAAAATAAAATAAAATAAAATAAAATAAAATAAAATAAAATAAAATAAAATAAAATAAAACTGCTAAAACTGGTAGAGGGAGTCCAGGAAGGCGGAATTGGTTATCACAGTTTAATTTGCAGAATAAGACAAAAAGGAAAAAAAGGAAAAAAAAAAAAAGGCCCTGATAAATGAGAAATAGTCCCATTATGTTATTATTCTGTTACCTAAGAAACTATCTTCAAAACAGAAGCCCTCATAAATACTCTGGAGATGCATCAGACACTTTTCTCTGCTGTACGACATTGTGTATATGGCTTGGCAGGAGTTCATCGTGTAGAAGATAAACTAGCACATAGTGCCAGGATTCTATTACTCTTGACCCTGACCTTTGGCTGCATGCTGTTTTCAGTTGCACTCCATCTTTAAAAAAAAAGACAGCGCCCATTTTTTCACCCTTTCTTTTTTAACTTCTGTTTTCAAACTTCTCCATAATCTACCCTTCATTTGATACGTATTTGAAAAACAAGTTTTCTAATCTTTCTTTTCTTTTTTTTTAACTTCTGTTTTTCATTCCTTAAAACCAGCATTAGTGTGCCTGCCAAAATTGACTTTCTCATTCAGATTTCTCTCTCTCTCTCTTTTTCTTTTTTTTTTTTTTTTCTCTAAGCCCCAACTAGCTCAATAATGTGGAATAGTATAACGTATCCTAACCACAGAGAAAATATATTCTTGGAAATGGTTTGTTTTTCTATGCTATATTTACTATTCTCTGAAACCAAGATATTCACTTATTGTTACCAACTGAAGCTGTTAGTAGTAAAGTGATGGGAAAAGAGATGTTATTTTCATCAACATAAAATCAATGTACAGAGCTGTCAACTCCATACAGCGGGGTGAGGAATAACCTAGGGCATGTGGCAGTTTCCAGATATTTTGGTTCCTGCAGGACAGTGACTTCTAGAAAGATTTCAAAAGCTCTGCATATGGATGTGATAATTTGCAAAGCACTTTCATACAGTGCTACAATATAAGTACTTGGTAAACTACAGAGATTAGATTAGTCCACAGGAAAGCAGAGGGATATTCTTGAAAGTTTATAGGGCCTTCTTCTATGCTCCTTGTTCAGGCAAGCCTCCCAGTGAAGTCACTGGGAATTCTGCTTGTATTAAGCAGGACAGAATTAGGTCTCTGTTTTCTCAGTAGGGATCAGACTAACTGCCATGGATAAAAATGTTTTGAAATACAAAGTAAAATAAACTGTCCACTTCTTTAGCTATCTCTGGCTATCTGGAGTGGACTTTTAAAAATGAAATTACAGTACATGCCGTGACTTTTGATTTTGTAAACATTGCAGCAATCTGTCCATGCAATATATGAAAAGTAAAGCAGAGCAAATACAACAAAACTCCCAGCCTAATATTTTTAAAAGACAGGTAAGAGACGATCAATGGAACCTCACAGACATGCTATATTTGCAATAACAGCAAAGTTTAAGAACACAGTCACATAGATAAAATCTCTAATGCCTTACAGTTAAACACAACAAATGTGTGTTGCAATACAGCTTTCCAAAATGTTTAGCTTACTTTTTAGAAACAGAAAATGTTAACACTGTAATTTTAAACTGCTAATACTGTTTTGTATTTGGGGGCCAGGACTGAAAATAGTATAAACAAACTGTTCTTGCAGTGAATTTCCTCTTTAATTGACTTTCATTCTACCTGTAGTTACCAGAAAGTATGGAATTAAAAACAGGGAGAAGTTGAAAACCTGAAGGGAACTGTATAAAGTCTGGGAAAAAAGATTCCCCACAAGTCCTACGTTTATTTGTTAGGTTACCATTTAACTTGAATGAAATCTTCAGAACTACTTTCTGATTCCAAGATCTATGTTTGCCTAAAAATTCTGCCTCGCAATAAGATAGACTACAAAGATTAACACTTAGCTTTAAATTAACGGAAATTGAAATACTGAAAGGATTTAGAAAAGTGTAGACATAAAAGGAAGAGAGGTCTGCACAAGCAATGCTTCCCAGAATTACAGAAATCTCTTTGCAGATAGGCAACAGTAGCTGATGAAAGAGAAAAATCCACAGCAGGAGGATTGACTACCTTTTATACCTGGTGGTGGATTGCTTTGGAATCCAAATTAAAATCTAGATAGGTTTTGCTACTACATCCATACTAACAAATTATTTTATATTTTTAGAACAGGGTGGCTGCATCCAAACTGCTCACAGGCTAGATGAGTGGCCAATGAGGTGGGCTGAAACCTGACTGAATAGCAGAGCTCACAGGATTGTGATCAGTGATGTAAAGTTCAGTAGATAGTATCTACCACCTGTAGACAGCGGTGCCCCCCAGGAGTCAATACTGGGTCCAGTATTGTTCAAATTATTTGTCAATGATGAGTGGCTGATACAACAGAGTACTGGGCTGCCATTCAGAGGGACCTGGACAGCCTGCAGAAATGGGTGGAGAGGAGCCTCATGAAGTTCAACAGAGGGAAGCGAAAAGTCCTACACCTGAAAAGGAATAACTGTAGGCACTAGGATAGGCTGAGGTTGACCTGCTGGAAATGAGTCCTGCAGAGAAGCACGTGGGAGTCCTGGTGGAAAACAAATTGAGCACGAACCAACAATATACCCTTGTGGTCAAGAAGGCCAAGGATATCCTGGGTTGTATTAGAATATTGCCACCAGGTTGAGGAGGTAACCATCTACCCCTACTCAGCCCTCGTGAGCAGTGTGTCCAGTTCTGGTTTCTCCAGTGCAAGAGAGTAATGGAGCTACTGGAAAGAGTTCAGCAAAGAGCTACTTAAATGATGAATGGATTGAACATCTCTCTTATGAGGAAAGGTTGAAAAAACTGAGACTGTTCATCCTGGAGAAGATTAATAGGGAGGATCTTATTCATATGCATAAGCATTTGAAAGAAGGGTGTAGAAAGGATAGGCCAGACTCTTTTCAGTGGTGACCAGTGATAGGACAAGGGGCAATGGTCACAAACTGTAACACAGGAAGTTAGAACTGAATATGAGGGAAAACTCCATTAATTTGAGGGTGGTTGAGCACTGGCACAGGTTGCCCGAAGAAGCTACAGTGTCTCTATGCTTGGAGGTATTCCAAAGCCATTTGGATAGGGTCTTGAACAATGTTCTCTTGTTGATTCTGCTTCTCCAAAAGTTCATTCTAACCTCAATGATTTGCTCAATTTGCTATAATTCAGCAAATGGTCCTTGACTCATGTTAGCTTTCAGGTTCTTCTCAACTAGACAGAGCTATTTGATATGGGACAAAAGAGTACCAGGGAATAGACTGACAATTTACCAAAATGGATTACTGTATTAGGCCTGTGACCTATACTGTGCCCGTTTTACTAATACAATTATAGTCAAAGAATCTAGTTCCAAGCCATTTTACATATCTATTTCTAAACTATGAAACCTCAGTATTCCTACCTAAAATTTGCTACACATATCACAGAACCACAGAACGGTTAAGGTTGGAAGGGACCTCTAGAGATCATCTAGTCCAACTTCCCTGCTCAAGCAAGGACACCTAGAGCACATGGCACAGGGTGGCATCCAGGCAGGTTTGGAAGATCTCCACAGAAGGAGACTCCACAGCCTCTCTGGGCAGTCTGATCCAGTGCTGTCAGCCTCACAGGAAAGAAGTTCTTCCTCATACAGAGAAAGAACTTCCTGTGTTTTAATTTGTTCCCTTTATCCCTTGTCTTCTCACTGGCCACCACCAAGAAGAGTTTGGCCCCATCTTCTTTACATTCTCCCCTCAGTTATTTATACATATCGATCAGATGCCCTCTCAATCTTCTCTTCTCCAGGATAAACAGACCTAGCTCGCTTAGTCTTTCCTCATACAATAGATGTTCCAGTCCGTGAATCATCTTTGTTGCTCCACGCTGCACCCTCTCTAGCAGCTCCATATTCCTCTTGTGCAAGATATGCTAGATAACATTAGAGAAAATAAACACTCCTGTATTCAATTGTGCAGTTAGGAATACCTCAAAAGAAAACCACTTCATCATAATTTGGAACTTTGTGATGAAGGTATTCTCCCAGAAAATAGAAAAGCTATTTAAAATACCATTTTCACACCAAAAAAAAAAAGGACTTCTAATCAAAGTTTTAGACAGACATCCTAAAGCATATTTATCTCTTAAGGAAGTAAGCTGGAGGAATATCTATTGTGTGAATCTTGTGGCTTTTTCAGTGTTGAACTATTCAGGAATGTGGAGATTATCTAGGTTACTCCTACTTTTTTTTTTTTTTTTAATCAGTGCTTGAAGCAATACCAGACAGTTCATTACAAGGTAAAGAAAATTTCCTTAGGGAAATAAGACTTCATCTAGCATAATACAGATCTGCCTATTTGCACTAATTAGTATGTTGTCTTGCAGAAAGAAATATATTTTAAAAAATCTTTATTTTGCTTTTTATTTCAAAACTACCATTCTTGATAGCTACAGCTATCACTTGTTTTCCTCATTAAGTTTCCTTGTGTGCTTATGTAAATTTAGGCCTGTGCTGCTAGTGAAAGGCTTTCCCTTCTTTTTGCCTTTTCCCAATTATATGATCTTGTGTCCTTCCTTGTAATGGCAGTATGCTGTTGTGTGGCTTAGGGAACTTGTTCAACTGACTATGTAGTCCCATGAGTAATGGCACCTGCAAAAAATCATAAAACTGAAACATGGTCATTTCAAAAATATTAGCAGGACTGCAATTTTTTAATCCAGAATAGAGTAGATCTGAGAGGAAAACTACATTAAAACTTAGTCGGTTGCACAGAAGAAAGCAGTCATTTCTCCATGCCAGAAGTTAATGGGGAAAAAATTAGTGGGTTTATATTGCTGCAAAAGTGGTTAAAATTAAACATTAAGGCAAACATTCCAGTGGGACAGATAGAGAAGGACAAGAATGCATTGCCTAGGGAGAGTGTGGCATTACCATCACTAAAAATCTTGGAGAACAGCTGCTTCTCTTACAACTGTCCACAATGTCCTGAGCAGGACTGATTCTGCCTTCAGGCAATGCAAGGCACCGTATGAGCTCTCAAAATCCCTTTCCAACTTCATTTTCTGTGATTGCTTGATTGGATTCAACAAGTTGTTAATCCATGTCTTGACACATTTCATGATAAGTAGAAGTCAAAAGGGAAAAAATGTTCATCCAAAAGAAATATTATCCTGTTTTCAATGTAATCTAAATCTGAATTTGTCTGATTTCATCACCACGGTGCTTAAGTGGGAGAAGAGAGACTGAGTCATGGGATACAAGAGTGAGTTGTGTCTCTATGAAGAACAATGCCTGAGAGATACAGACTTTTCTACTTCAATTTCCTGCTTTCTAATGAATATAATTATGTCTTAGTACTAATGGCTGTAATTCTCCAGGTGGAAACCATTGCACAAGTAACATACAAGTACTATTTTCTCATATCGATAGAATTTTTCTCCAAAAACAGTCACTGAAGTTGATGTCTTAGCCCACACAGTTAAATTAGGCAAACAGTTTCTTCCTTTAGCTTTCCAAAGTACTTATTCCCATGAGAAAATAGGGTACTGACTCCAGAAACACTGCTTTCCTTTCTTCAGCTAAGATCTTCAGTGTAAGTTAAGTATGCCCAGAACTGGTCTCTGGCCTCAAGGCCAGATACTAAGGCCTGGCTTCATCCCCAGTATTAAATTGCTTTATCCTCCCAAACACCTACTGGGAACAGCCCAGTGCTAAGTCCTGAGTTGTGCCAGAAATTGTTTGGGAATGCGTTGCTTGACCTTGCTGAAAACCAAGTCAGAGAAAATTTAACAGCGTGGCTGCTGAAATTCAAGTGTCTGGGAACATTCCCTACTGCTATTTAATTTACTAGTACAAGGGATAGAGGATAACAGAAAAAATAGTGAAAGTTTCATACCCAAACAAGACTGCATCTCACCATGAAGTGTATTAAGTAGATAGAAAAATGTAGAACAATTTTTATATCAGAATTACCTTTGACTTCATTACAGCTACTAATGGCGCAAGGATTGTAGCTTCCTATGCTCAGGCAAGTTTTACTTTTGTGATGAAACAGGAGAATTTTCCTAAAGCTTTTGAGAAGAGACTCATAATCTTGCAGCTGAAGAATAAACCTCAGTGATAAGTGGTGGTGCTTTGCAGAAGGTACATAGGGAGGAAGGTTATAAGGACACTGATAAATTCCTGGAGATGCAGCTGTAAAGATAAACTTGGTCCAGTTAAAAAAATAAGTTGCACAAGCACCTGAGATGTTCCTTTTCTCGTGATAGTTTATCTGCCCCACTGCATTCCGGGGGCATAATCCCTTAGTTTATCTGAGAAACATACTTCAAAAACCTTCTTCAGTGTATCAGAAAGGCATGAGACTAAAGGAATTCACATAAAACCAAGCAGCTGATCAGGAAATACCTGTTCCTCAGGTAAACACAACAAGAAGGCTCACACTCTCTAGGAGATGAATCAAAGGAAAAAAATCTAGGAAACTCTAATGCGGTAAAAGTAATCAAATGTGAAGGTATTCCAGCAGCTCAATTAAACATTTAGCAGTACTACTTAGTAAATTTAAGATACTAGGGAAGCACTCACTTTTCAAAGATTGTTGGCAAGAGAACAAACAGGACGATAGCTGAGTGCTCAGTTATGGTGGAAAGAGGATCTAAGGACAATAGAGAAAAAAAAAAAAAAGAGAGAAAAGCAGATGGAATTATTTATATTTGGATATAAGAGCAGCTAAGGCAACAAGATAGAGCAAGCGAGAAAGGTACCAGGTTAAGAATTCAGGTTTATGATAGTGTAAGCATAATGTGGTGTTATGACCACATGGGCATTGTTCCCAGAAGAGCTGTGAGGGAGAGACTGAGGCCCCAGGAAAGTTCCACAGGAAATTCTACCCATTTATAGGGGCCGTTCCATTTCAGAGGGGACTGTAATAATGATTAATACAAGATAAGTATTTACTGGAGGACCGCGGTTATTCAGACACAGTTCATGTTTGAAAATTCATTAGTGGGGTCATTTGAGCTAACACCTCCTGTATGTGTGTGCCACACAGATCCAAAGAAGCAGCAGGCAGGCCTGACTCAACCATCCATTTATCACATATTCGTCTTAAAATCAGTCAAAGCCAGCTGGTTCTTTATGGAGTGGAACTGTGAAGTTTCTCAGACCTGTGAAGTTTCTTCCCAAAGGATGTTGTAGATGCAAAAAGGGGACACTGGGTAAGAAGCTGGAAAAGAAATTCACTGAGGATTACTGATTAGATAAACGATGTCAGGCTCAGGAAATCCCCTGAAAATATTTGGAAGCTGAGAGAGTATTTGAGGAAGTATAATTTGTGCTTCCCTCCTTTTGCTGTTCTTTAGGTGTCCCTTAAAGCCAGTTTTGGAGACAGCATGTCTGTTCTTGTGACCTTATGTACTGGAGCTGCAGCTGAGTATCATTCTGATTCATGTATGGACTATGTCCAAGGTGCACATATCTTGGTCTTGTGTAACAGAGACCACATGGCACCACATGGAACAAGAGTATATATAGCATGTCAGGCTTCCTCTTTCCCTCTCCTTCTACCCCTCCTCCTCAAAGGGCAATACTGTGGAAACAGCTGGTTTTGTGGCTACTCCCAGGGCCAAAGAATGAAAGATGTCTGCATTGCTTTGAAGGAATCCCTCTTTGATGGAATCCCTTTTAAAATCCTTTTTGAGTTTCTGCATAAAGGTCATGCATGCTTCCATGGAAAGCAGAAGAGCTGAGTTTTAATATTAATAATCTAAAATATATCATTAAAGCAGGAATTGTTGTTTATTTCATATTTGTACTTTCAAGGAACAAGTCTATGACAATGAGACAAGCTTCATAGGTACTGCTGGAGTGGGAAAAAAAAAGGAATTACATTGGATTGATTCAGCATGTTCTTTTCCTTTTGTTATTATTCCTTAAAATTTTCAAGTTTAGACTCTAAAAAAATAATACTGTCGTGACAAAACTTGTGCTGTTGCTTATAGAGTAGTTAGTGATAAGAAGATCGCTCAGAAGAAATAAACAGCAGCACATAGATCTGTCACCTCAAACAAACACCAGCTGTTCTGTGTGTTCTTTAGCCAGGCACCAAGAGGAACTCTTCTTTCTCACATTAAGGTTTTTCTTTCAACAGAACCTAAAATATAATCATTTATGTTCTCCCCCTCCACTGCATGGGCGTTTATTTATGCATTCATGCACATATGTAATATATTCCAAAACACACACACACACACACACACATGCATGCCCATATATGTCTACAACCATCTATGTATCTAGGAATAACTACCCATTTAAATTAAGCATACTGAAATATGTCTTAGGTAGTTAGAAACGATCCATTTCTGAATAATTTCTGAATCACTAGGGAATGATTTCAAGTCATTCCCTAAAGCCATATTGTGAGTAAGCAAAAATATATTGCAGAAATAACCAAGGTTTAAAAAGATACAGGTTTAATTGAAAATTGGGATAGGAAAACCCAAGCCTACCAGAAATTAGTTAATTTACCGAGTTTCTACTAAACTCAGAAAAAAGGCAGTCAAATGAAAAGTTTTCATTTGCTTTTGCCTTTTCTTTTTGTTTCCAGCACAGTGTAACTTTTTACAGCATATTATTAAAGCCATCAAGACATTATTATAGCAGAAGACATTAAGTCAAAAGTATAACCCCAGCTTGGTTCCTCTTTGTTTGTGTATGCATTTCTGTGTCCTCATATATGCATTATTCTGGCATACCTTCTCAAATTTCTTCATGCTAGATCTTTATATTTTGCTGCATGTTCTTAAGAGATATGATTAAGTCACAAGGATGTACTGTTTTTTATTTGCTTTTTGCTTGTTTCTTCTTTTTCACTTTTTGTTTGTTAGTTTGTTTTTTATGAAGTTGCTATTAATGGAAACCCAGAAGGAAATATGTATTCCTAAAGTCTTCAAAATACAGGGGTCTAACAGGTTCAGTATAATTCATATTCTGCTTCCAGTTGGACAGGAATCCAGCTGTATTTAGCAGATCACAAAGGTTTTATATGTCTGTGTATGTGTGTGTATAATACATAACTCAGTTTAAACACAGAACATACTTTTAAAATTAAGTCTTAATTTCCAGTTCCATATTTTCTAAAATAAATAAAGTCTACAGTATGAATATGTAAGTACAGCCTGAAATCATGGAAATAAGTTCGACTTAAATGAAAGCTCAAGTTCACATATTTTCCAATTTATACCTGGAAAATATCAGCTTTTATTGCAACTTATCTGCAAGGGCTGGTTTATAAGCATTAATGCAAATAATAAGAGTGAAAGTGAGATTAAAACACAGTGATTTCTCCTCACATGAAAATGTTAAGATTTTTTTCAGACCAATGTACTATTATTGTGCATGAGCCTGGAAACAAACCCTGGTATAAACACAGAATCCAAACCACAGAACATGACTTGTTTAAAAAGTTAAATTCTGTGAAGTAAGGCAGGAAACGAGATTTATCCTTCTGGGAATTTTTTGGCATGAGTAAGGAACTAGGCATGCTCAGTGCATGTCATATCCTTCATCTATCACTGCTCTCTGAAGTAAATCTTTTTTTTTTTTTTTTTTTAACTCAAACTAAGAGAAGGCAACACAGTTACCATCTGAAAAGTGTAGAAATCCTTCTGTTTGACATGGCATTAAACAGAAGAAGGCAAATTACAGCGTGTTGCCTTAAGGATTATTGTTGCACATTTTGTGCCTTCTGGCTGTGGCAGTGTTTGTTCCTCCAAAAGAAATTAGCTGGGTGCAAGCCATTTTGCAACATCGTAAAAATAAATTGCTGTACTTGATAAGTAAATGTTAAACTTGTCACTCTAAGTTAACTGCAAATTGGTTTTAGTGTCTTCAGGGTAACTTGGCAATCTCTAGTAGGTGTTACGCAGAAGGTCAGTTTTCTCCCTTTAAAGCCAAGTTTAGGTTATAGTTAGGGGAGGAAAGCAAACACCTTGATCATGAGTGAGAGAAGGAGCATTTCTAACGCAGATCAAATCTTCCAAAATTAGACTGTATCAAGTCTACCATAGTTAAATCATATCATATGGTATCATGGACTAAATCCTGACATCACACTAAAGCTTATATCATATAGGCATTGTATGATGCTACACTTGCAGGATTATTCTACTTAAACATGAAGGGAACCTGAAGCACTGCCTCAGGAGGTTGGGGAAGAGCAAAGTTCTGCATGGTGGAAAAAAATATGGAGATAAAGAACTTGCAATTGCCAGTTTTTCCCATATAGATGCAGACTGCTTGCTCCTGTAAACAGCCTCCAGCAACACTCTGGTGGGTATGCTGGCTGGGATGAACACAGAAACAGAATCACAGAATGGTTAAGGCTGGAAAGGACCTCTAGAGATTACCTAGTCCAAACCCCCTGCTCAAGCAGGGACACCTAGAGCATGTGGCACAGGGTGGCATTCAGAGAGGTTTTGAAGATCTCCAAAGAAGAAGACACCACAGTCTCACTGGACAGCCTGTTCCAGGGTTCTGTTACCCTCACAGGAAAGTTCTTCCACACATGGAGGTGGAACTTCCTGTGTCTCAACTTGTACCCATTAGCCCTTGTCCTGTCACTGGCCACCACCAAGAAGAGTTTGGCCCGATGCTCCCTCCATTTTCCCCTCAGGTACTTACACATATTGATCAGATCTCCTCTCAATCTTCTCTTCCCCAGGCTAAACAGGCCTAGCTCACTTAGTCTTTTCTCTTGTGACTGATGCTCCCTTCATGAGGCAGAGCAGAACTAAGACAAGGGTATGGCAGAGTAAAATCACCTTCAGATTGGTGAGATTTGGGAATCAGGTCCCTTAGATATGCGTCAGGGCTGGTAAAAAAAGAAAAGATATCTTCCCTATTATCTGCTACGAATGTCAGCTGCCAGGAAAGAGACAAAGAGATGGAGAAATCAGCCCTGGTGTCCTCTGTGCTGTGCCCCCTCTTTCAGAGAGACCAGACTTTGGATAGGGGGAAGAAGTATCTGCTCTGGTTCTGCCTTGAAGGAAAACTTATTTGAAATCTTCTGGGGAACGTGTCCTGTGCACTGATGTCATTTATGGTCTGAGTATTGATAAAAATAATATAAACTAGTAGATTTGAGAGAGAGTTAAGGAAAGGGAGGCAAAGGCAGATTTCATTTAGACTATCTCTTATCTGCTTGAACTGTTTGCAAATTTATGTGTGTATATGTGTGTGTCTTTTAGCTAGCCTGTTCTCTAGCTGGTGCAGTAAGAAATTTTTATCTTCTGTCTAGGACACAGAGGGAAGGAGAAATTCCTACTACATATTTTTGGGTCAATGCAGGCTTCCTTGCATGGGCTTACTTCTTAGTTTCAAATGACCTGAGTGGGTGAGACGCTAGTTTAGGATCTCGGCCGGTGCAGTTCCTGGTCCCTCTCTTCCAAGCCTGCTGCTACTGTGGCTTGGTCTAGCAGTGGCTTTTGTGATACAGACACCACCTCTGGGAACTGGATTAAGCCCAAGTTTAAGTTACTATAGCGACGGGTTTCTCAGAGCCCTTGCCAGTAAATATTATGGTGATTGGTTACTGAAATCTAGGGTAGATCATTATTCATGGTTACAGTATCAACTCTGCTGAGGAAGCATATATTTAACAATATCTTTTCTAGATGTGTCCTTGCAAGTTGCTCTGGGCATTTCATAACATTTACCAAAAACATAATAGTAATAAATAATAATAAAAAAGATGATTAGCAATAGTGTGAAAATGCACAATGCTATTCAAAGCCATAAAGGGGCAGCAAGATGGTTTCAGGACTTAGCATGTAAACCTTCCTTGTTCTTAACTACAGATGGCTTTTATATCTTTCATGGGGAGTTAAAAAAACAAACAAACAAACTAAAAAAAAATAGGAAAAAAGATTATAAGGAGGACCTTAGGACTTATAATAGATAAATCTAAAGGGATAGAGATAATAATTAAGTAACTTCATTGTGGAAGCTTAAAGAGTTTCCTCTACTGTAGCAGTGTTGTGAAGTAAAACACGTTGCTTTTCCCACAGCTTTACCCACTTTGCTAAGGGCTCGTATACAAAGAAATCTGTCAGAAAGAAGACCTGCAATAGTCAAAAGCAATTAAATAAGCCCTTTCTTCCCTCTCTATTCCTTTTGTCTTCCTTCCTTCCTCCATTCCTTCTCCTTTTTTTCCTTCCTCTCCTTCCCTTTCTTTCTTACTGCCTCCTTGCCTTGAAGGTAAGGGAGATATCATCTCTCCATTTAAGGTTAATTACATTGCAGTTAACTAGAAGCCAGGACTTGATCAGTTGACTCAACCCACCTGCAGCATCTGAAGGATAAGCTATATCTACACTGGAAAAGAAGCATCTTTCAAAAGTGTTCTGGTACAAGCAGAAATGTTATTCTAACTATGTTCCTGATTAAAACCATGACTTTCAACCATACATCTATATGTGACTAACCTCATAATTTTATTCATCTCACCAAGGACTTCTGACTTGTTTTTTCTACATTACCTCTGAGCATTTAGCAGTAAACATGGAGCAGGAGTTTTTTCTTGATCCATATTCTTTGCAAACTAGATAGTTTTTATACTTTATACTAATAAAAAAACTTAATTACAGAAAATTTTTGCTTCTCTGCCATGACGATAAAGATCTGAAACCAATATTGCCAAACCAACAGGTCAGAATAGCATGAGAAAGCTCTACAGAAACTCTGAGATGTACAAAAATGAAATGAAAATAAAATAATTTACTTTCAATGTTTTTGGCTTTGTTCCCTTGGTTTCTGAGCCATTACAGTGCATGCAGGTTACCTAACCAAAACTTTCCCTGCCATCGAGATGTCCAAAAATTACTTTTCTTTTTGAATCTAGTCTGTATTCTTACATAACTGCTTCTTTCAAGCATCCACATCTTATGAAAAGCAGCAAGCACCAAGAGAATTTCTGGTAAAAATAGAGAAGTTGACCACAGTGTGAAATGTAACATATTTTATTCTGCACAAAACTGGAAGAACCAGCTTCAATCAAAGCCTGAAAGGAAAAGTAAATGAGGTTACCCTTCCTGTATGGAAAGCCTGTGAAGGTGGCAACCTTTTCTTTTCGCTTCCTGCTTACCAACAACAGCTTTAAGAGTAGATGTGGAGATGTTCTCACATGGCCTCTTCTGCTCACTTCCCATTTCCACTATGTGCCAATACGGGTCTGCCAGGAAGGGAAACAAAGCCATAGTTCTCCTGCACTGGAGAACTATGGTTGGCCATTGATACACTTACAAGGTGCAAGAAGTCCTGTCCACTGAAGGGCTTAATAACCTTCCTCCTAGGAAACTGTCCTACTTTTTTTCTAGTGTCTGAGGCTCAGCTGAAGCTGAGTTTCATCAGTGTGACATGGAAAATGGTGAGTGGGGATACGAATCCCGTGGGGGGGAAAAATATATATATATACACATATGTCTCTAAAGAAACAAACCTGTAGGTTTTCTAAGTGAGAAAACAAGTGTAAGAAATGTGTCATTTTTTTTTTCTTGCATTTTTCTTTATACCAATTCACCTATGGTCTCCACATGCCATAGGTGAATTGGTATAAAGAAATATATCTCCATATCCCACATTATATCTGGGAAAGTGAAGTTCTCTCTCTGCTGTCTGCATTAACACTATTGACTTATAAACTAGTATTTGTAAAAACGATTTTATTCATAGTAATTCATTGTTGATAATAATTGTGTCTGATGGTCATGTAGCCCCAATTCAGTTATACTTGGAGTTTTTCTTGGAGTCTGATTCAAAGGAATTTTCTAATCAGGTCTTACTTCCATCAAGAAACTAGATATGAATTATTGTTTATTCCACTGACTGCTAGATTATTAATCCTTTAGCTTCAATTTTTCTTTATTATTTGCTTGTTTGTTTTGTAGTACTGATATTTGAAACCACATACTGACTTAGGTGGATTTTGCAAAATATAAGTTTATCTTATATAGTTTCATATATAGTTTCCTATATGTGATACCTTTTTACCATTTCAGTGAGTACAAATATGTTCTTATCAGAAGGCAAAGGTATAAGAACTAGGTCTACAGAGCATTTATTTCACCTTGGTAGATTTTTAGGAACAGATCTGGGGAGGCCAGAATTCTAAACATACAGAAGTCCAAGATAAAACAATGCCAGTGCAGGATATGTTGTAGTATTATCAAGGAAGACATAAAACATAGAAAGCAACAAGAATTCATTTTGAAATGGGCAATTTTCAGTGCTTAAAACTTGTGGAATAGAATATGAGATATGTGAGTGAGTTGTTATGGCTTAACACATAATTTTGTCCTAATGGAACCAGGGCATCTGTTTTGGGGTAGTGCTGAGTCTACACAAGAGTGGGCAGTGGCAGCAGATTGGGAACAGAGAGCCGAGGCAGGGCTGGAGCCGGAAGGGCTGCAGGGAAAATCTAACTTTTGCAATGAGGCTGGACCTCCGTTCTGCTGCCGGCAGCCTTGTGCCACCATGGATGTGGTGAAGGTATGAGTTACTGGGGGTGGAGTTGTGGTTATGACTTATACCACAGCTCCATTGATGCATGATACTAGTTAAGTAGCAGCAACTTGATCGCGTGTCTAAGCTGTAATTGGTGTGGCTTTGTCTACTGTGGTGCTATCTGATCTGGTAAGGGAGATGACAAATATATGGATTTATTTATTTTCTTCATTTACATTTACAATAATTTAAAAAGACGCCTTTCCAAGGCATCTAGCCTCCCCCCGAGATCGTTAATAATTCTATAAAATAAAAGCACCATTAAAGTAATCATTTCCACATGCACTGAGCCAGCCAGCTGCCTTCTGAGACTCCTTCCCACCCCTTTATCATTGTGGGAAGCCTACAATCAGCTCTCTCCAAAAGCTCTATCGAACAAATGTTTGGACAGGGTGATGCTACATCGTAAGGCTGCGCAATGTCTCTCTGGGTGCTTTTTCAGAACCAAAAACAGATAGCAAGAACTTGTATCACTTTTAACCTGCAATCTATAGCTCTTTTGAGCTCAATGCCAAAATGAGCTCCCAGTAGTGCTACTGCCTCTTTTCCTCAGTTAATAGTTGTTTCTCTTTACCATTTTAGCTACACAGAATGGGGATGAATTATTTCCTTAAATCCCCTCATAGGCAGATGCCCACTACACGTAGCCACTCTGCTTTGAAGCCTGGACACTTCACCACCAGCATCATACATTGCTGAGAATCTCAGAATGGAGACCTGCTCTTGGTTCATTCAGCTTTTTGTTGAAATGTTTCCAGCCTCATGGATTTCTCTACAAAGTTCTCATACAACCCTTGCATAATTAAAATTTGGTTCAAACCATATCCAAATACATCAGAGATCATAAAAGACTCTCAGATGTAGCTTCTGTCTACAATTCTGCAGAAAGTGGCACCAGTGACACCATATTGTACTGGATCATCAGAGGAATGGCAGAGCTGATCTTAAAAAAAGGTCTAAAAATTACTATTTTAGCTTTTGGTAAACTGAAGGGGAATTATTTCTGCCTGCAAACACACATGAATGGAAAAAAAAATCTTATAGCAAGGACCAACAATGTTTGGACAAAAACAAGTAGAGATAAATTAGCAAATAATTTAGGTCCCTTCCTTTCTGAATGTCAGAAAAGTAGAGATGGTGGACAGTCTCCCATTTGGCTTGTGCCGCTTGTAAATTTTATGAGCAGGATGATATGCAAAGCCGGTGTGCAGAAGGAAGGGCCTGGTTGTGATCCCCCCAAACCAGACTTTATCACAGTCTTAGGGCAGGGGCAGAATACTAAAATGTGAAAATGGATTAAAACATACCTTGTGCTGAATACATCCTGTGTTAGCACCTAATCTTATTCCTTGCAACCTCACATTGCGTAAGGATTCTAACAAAGGCTGACTAATGATCCTATGTAATATAAGGTTTAAAACCCTGAAGACTTTGCAATTGAATCTGCGTGTGCTGCCCTTGCCTGGGCAGGTCTCGAGGAGCTCAGGAGTGCTTGTCACAGATTTCTACGTCCAGCTGCAAGTCAGTCCCTGAGTCGTAACAAGGTGTGCAGAGCACTGTGAAACTGCGTGAGAAGAGTATGTTTGCATGTGTTTGCTAAATGTGCAGCGGAGACATGCAGTAGTAAATTAATCAAAAGAGAGAGAAATGGTCTACCTAGTTCCCTCAGAGACTGTTGAGGTGGGAAGGATTCTGCTCTGTGCCAGAAAGAAGGACAAGTTCATCTACAGCTGTTTCTTTCCAGCCTAGTTTCTCTGCTGCAGCCCCGTGAGCACTGAAATATCTTTCCAACTTTTTTTTTTTTTCCTAATTTTTCATTTTGCTGTTCACATTTGAAGGAGCTCGGTAAGCTGTGATCTCACTCAAGCTGCACCAATCCAGCCATGTTTGGGGACTAGCATTGTACCAAAGCTGAGTGGAAACCAAAGTTGCAGCCAAAAAAAAAAAAAAAAGAAAGAATTACTAAATAGGAAATTATCTTTCCTCCTGAAAACGGCAGTGCCAAAAAGGGAAATGTTTCCTTTTCTAGTAGCTTTGTGATTATGATGAATAGGAGTAGTAAAATACTAACATGTGAAGCAAAATCTTTCTTTTTTAGGAGGGGGCAAATTGCTATAACCTAAAGTAATTCAAGAAACACAAGCATTTCCTTCAATTTTTCCCCTCAGCAGGGAAGAGGGGCTAATGAAGCTCAGCTGAGCCCTGGAGAAGGTCTGCAGCAAACTGTCCCTACATACAGATTTCTCCAGCTCCCACTGCCAGCTTGAAAAATAATTCTGCCATGCAGAATATCCAGCCTGATGAGACAAATGTGAAAAAAGAATCACTCTTTAAGTGGTTCTTTCTTCTCTGATTCCTCAAATATGGTTCACACCTGTGCCAAGAAGGACTAAAATTCAACCCTTCTAATTTTAAAAAAATGACACCTGCTGGGAGACAGTAGGGAATCAGGTCTATATTTATTTACTTTCTACTTCACACAAGAAAAACATTTAATAATGGAAAGAAGCAAGACATCCTCTCTTCTCCCCTATTTTTCTTTGGCTCTAGGTCAAAGAAAAGCCAAGGAATCTATCTCAGCCAAGGAATGCATTTCTCCCACTATCTCCTTCCTGTAAGCTGGATCCTGTAGGATGGATCCCTGCACTTCTCCATGTTTCACATTACCTTGGCTAACTGTCATATACTGTCTTATCTCAAGTTGAAGTTTCATGACCTCTGTATACTACTTCTCTCATCTTTATAAGAACCTCACCAACAGATGAATAATATCAGTGGTTAAGGTTTCTCACTGCAACTGTAAAACTTCTCTCTACTTTTATGAGGCCTTCAGCCCACTTCTGTTTTAGCCTACTTTTATTATTTCGTGTGTGAGAGAATCACACAGAACTAGCTGTCATTGAAAATCTTAACTCCTCTGTCCACTCCCTTATTTGCCATTAGCACTACGTGAGTGTGCTCCCTGGATCTCTTTTAAGGTAATCCAACTAGTTCTCCTGAAAACAAAAATCAACTGGGGGTCTAAGATACTTCTTTCCAGGTGCCACTCCTTATTTGCACTATGAATGAGACTGCACCAGATGTAGCTTTTTCATCCCTCCCTCTGAGACTACCCCAGCTATCTTGGACACTCAAGCGTACTCATATCACATATCACCAATATTGAGCATTAAGAATGGAAAAGAACACAAATAGATAATATCTCAGGCATGTGTCATACAGTCCTTGCATCATATGTCCTGCAGTAGGAGTGCTGACAGTCCGTTCTAGAGTATGCTAGCCCTGACCACTGTGGGCACCAACCAGTCTGCACCACTTGGCTTTATGGAATCACAGAATCACAGAATGGTTAAGGTTGGAAGGGATCTCTAGAGATCATCTAGTCCAAACCCCCTGCTCAAGTAGGGAAACATAGAGCACGTGGCACAGGGTGGCATCCAGGAGGGTCTGGAAGATCTCCAGAGAAGGAGACTCCACAACCTCTCTGGGCAGCCTGTTCCAGGGCTCTGTCACCCTCACAGGAAAGTTCTTCCTCACATGGAGGTGGAACTTCCTATGCTTCAACTTACACTCATTACCACTCCTCCTGCCTCCGACCACTACCAAGAAGAGCCTGGCCCCATCCTCCCTACATTCCTCCCCTCAGGTACTTGTACGTATTGATCAGATCCCCTCTCAGTCTTCTCTAGGCTAAGTAGGCCCACCTCACTTAGTCTTTCCTCATATGATAGATGCTCCAGTCCCTTAATCATCTTTGTGGCTCTATGCTGCACCCTCTCTAGAAGCTCAATGTCCCTCTTGTACTGGGGAGCCCAGAACTGCACACAATACTCCATGTGTGGCCTCACCAGAGCTGAGAAGAGGGGCAGGATCCCCTCCCTCGACCTGCTGGTGACGCTCCTTCCAATGCAGGCCAGAATCCCATTGGCTTTCTTGGCCACAAGGGCACATTGCTGACTCAAAGGACAGTGGCCATTCTTTAGAGCAGAATATATAACAATGCAGATGTAGCATTATGAAACAAGTTTACTGTTTGCATTTAACTTCCTGGCTTCTTTGGCCTCTTCTTACCTCTTCACAGCTTGGCGACTGTATGTCCCAAGAGCTATCCTAAGGTGCATGGGGATGAAGGAGATAAACCATTGGTGCAGAGGGACTGAGCACAGGAACTTGACAGGAACAGAAGGATGGGCAGGGGTCTTCATAGGAAGTGTCAGCTCTGGAGAGTATTTGCCACTGGATTACAGACAATCAGAGTACGATAGTAGTGACTTTGCAAAGACAAGCATCTTCCTTACACTGTATTGTGGAAATGCAGAGATCCACCTGAACGCATATGTGAAGGCACTGCAATAGATGTTTGTTAAAATGTGATCTCAGTCCACTCTTCCTATTTTCTCCTTGTTTTTGGCTTTTGTTTTGTTTAGTTCTCCTCTGTGTTGAATTCATTTCAACATTGAACTGAACCTACATTCACCCATCTACCAGGTCCTATATTATGATAGAACTCTTAACACAGAAGATTGATTTGTTCTCAGAATTATGTGACAGTCTCTCTCTCTCTCTCTCTCTCTCTTGACTAAAGAAAATTTTTCAATGCCTAATTTAGATTAGGCATCTAGCAAAGTCATGGGAGATGAATTCTGTACTACTGCAGCAACTCCAAGTTTGGAGGACTGAATACAGATGGTCACATAAGTGCCAAATGCATTGTTGAATGTTACATTGTGCAGTCAGTTTACTGTCAACACTCTAGACATTACATTTGGCACAAACAGGGCCTTGTGGGAATGAATATGTTGTTACTTAGCTGTTATACCCTGAATATTTTGGAGTTTATTTGAGGAACTCTGTAATTTCCTTGTTTTCATTATATGTTCAAGATAGGGGGTACTCAATGAGAGAACAAGATGCAATCATTAGAAATTACAAGGAAAACTTTGGGCAAATAACAAAATTCTTCACAATGAGTTAAGCACTAGAACTGCTGGTCTGGAGAGACTGTGGTATCTCCATCCCTCACGATTTTCAAACCTTGGCAGCGTAAGATCCTTTGAAAAGTGACCTAACTTAGCCCACATTTGAACAGAAGGTCAGATGGGTGCTTTCCAAAGATGCCCTCCAATTTCTTCTATGGTGGAGTTTCTTCATCCTATTTAGCTGTTGCCAACATTTGTTTTTTTCAGAAGAGAACAAGACCCTCTTATTTATTTATTTATTTATTTTATTTCATGTCCTCTCAGAGCCCAAATTTACTAACCTTTCAGGCATGCGGCAATGACTATTTCTTCCCAGAGACTCTTAATGACCTTAGGGGTTTGTAGACAGAGGTGCTATACTTCGGAGAAAGATTCAGACAAAGTTTTATGACATAGTCAGGTAGTACTTCCAAGAGAGGATATTCAAAAGCACTCAGCATTGGTCTAACTAGTTCCACTGACATCATTGGGTATTTTACCATAGATGTGAATGGTAGCAGTGTTAGGTCAAAGCTGAGTGCTTTAGAAAATCCTGTCAATAGTTCTTTTGGGAAAGTCTATGGTTTGGAAAACTCGTAATTAGAAACTTAATGAATGAGTATCATAATGAACATTGTGGATTTCCTAACTGGGAATGTTAAATTTTAGGAGGTGCCTCTAACTTCCGATAGCCACCAGAGAAATCAAAATAATAAATAATTCTCTAAAGTTCCCTTTCCAAATACCATGGCAACAAGAAGATGAAAGAGGTATAAACATGTCCTGCAATATTAGATCTTAAGCAAAAAAAAGTCCTGCAAAAAGAATTCAATACTACTAATAAAAATACAGACTAATTTGAATAATTTTTCAAAATGACAGCTGTTTTACTAATGAATCACTAAAATATTTTTCATTCAGTCAAACAATATTTTAGAAATTGTGGTACATAGAAAGGATATCCCTTGCTGTGCAGAGTAACATAATACGCGCTCCGTGGAGTAGGAAACTTTAATGATATATGCCGTTTTGTTATTAAAAGTGAGTTATATATTTTGCTGTACAGTGGAAAATTGTGACCTAGTATAACATATCTTCACATTGTTTATAACTTGAGGAAAATCAACATTCTGGGTTCTCAGTTCACACAGTAGGAATTACATTTATTTTGGCCAAATGTAATTTATATAACTGCAAGGAACAATAAAACATGAACTTTATAGTGTTTTCTTACCTAAAAATAATATAGAGCTTGTAAAAGTGAAGAGATTATTATTGTAAAGAAAAAGACAGTAACTTAAAAGCTGAAGCTCATTTTACAGTGATGTAAAACTTATCCCAGCTCAAGTATTAAGGCACCTGTGTCTGCATTTTCATTAGAATATGATAATCTTTGATAGTAAACTTTACTTTTTCAGTCAGAGCAATCACTGCTTCAGGAAGAACTTGTTGTATATGCCAGGCATCTTCACTGCTTTATCAGTGTGGATTCCCTGAAGCTCTAAGAAAGGCTGTAGAGATTTGCACCTTCCAGCCCAAATGAAGTGGGTAAGCAGCAGGGGATCAATTAGAGAGTTTGCATCCCATCCCATCCCATCCCATCCCATTCTTTCTTAATAGTTTCATGTACACTAACACATCAAGCAACATCAAGATACAGCTTGATTGCATGTGCTGGTAAGTGGTTAGAATAGCTGAAGCCAACTAGAGCTTTAAATGAATAATTTTGGGGTAGCGTAGCATTTAGCCAGGGACTAAAAAAAAAAAAAAAAAAAAAAAGTAGAACATCATAATTTTGTTGAGGAGGCCGGAATAATTTAACAGTTTGGTTGTGACAGACTTTGCCGGGTGGTCTCTAGTCCAGTGATTGAGCTTTGATGCTGTTTAGTTCATTAGTATAATCACCATTACTGAAATATATTGCCTTTACCAGAAGGCATTACAGTAACAGAGAGCAAAAACAATCTACCAGGATTCATTCTTTTTCATATACTTTCTCTAATGGGAGAATATACACAGGAACAAGAATAGTTACTTTGTCTTTACAGATGGGGAAACTGAGATAGTGAAGTGAATCTTCTAAAATCTCATGTAGAATTTTGACACAACTGTCAACTGAATTGCTCTCTCATTTTTCACTCTATTGCAAAAAGTAAGTTCATTTAAACCCTTTTCTTGCTGGAGGTGGATACTGGACTGTAATAAAAGAGAGAGCTTTATTTAAAAAGGTCCTTTCCAACAGCAACAATTCTGTGATTCTGTGAAACAGAACAACAACAATAACAAAATTAAGACAGTTCAGCAAATGACAGCATAAACTTCAATTCCGCAAAACCATATGTACCACAACTAATTTGTGCAGGCTCTTTCCAAATAGTTTTCACGAAGCTATATAATGCCATGTGCAGGCCAGAGATGTGTTGAATTATACTTCTCTGAAGAGACTGCCAAAGGAGGTGAGCAGTCCCCAGTCTGTGCACACTGGATGTGTTGCTCATACACGTCTGCTCCATGAATGTGCTACAGCCACTTCTTCAAAGTGGGTGTTCTGTGTTTCTAATAGGGCAGAGGTAGTGGTCCAATACCCTTGCTCTTCCTCATCATACTAAAGCAAATAATATATTAATCATTCAAAATCAAGCAAATTTATTTTTAAATATTCTGCTTTGGAATATTAACTAGCAGATTAGTTCATAAGGTATGTTTTAATATTTCCTGAGTAATACTCAGAGACATGGATAGCCTATCTTAGCCACCTAGCTTTAGGCACTCACAGCAGACACATAAGTTAGATATCAATAGAAAGAGATGAGGACCTGTAAATGCTGAATCAGACCACCTAAAACTGAACTATTTCCTTTAGAAGTTCAGTGCTACCATTAAAGATAATTTAACTCTAGGTCTTCATTTAAGTGTCACAGCTACATGCCTGAAGTGGGTTAGACCCAGTATCTGCACTATGTGAGACTCTCCAAATAAGTTGCCTATTTTTTCAAACTAGTAACATACAGGAGCACATGAAGAGTTTGAAAAGTCACGGGTGATTTTCATGAATACCAAAATGGCTTTCCTGGGCATGTCTTTCCCTTCAAATCTAGTCCTCCTGATATTTGATCTTTCTCTCAGTAAATTCTTTACTGAGAAGAACCTATTTATTTCCTATTGAAAGGTAGTATGAAGCAGGATGGCTGAAAAATGCACACATTTGAGTCTTTAAAATGGAAACCAATATAACCATCTATTTTTTTTTAATAATTTGTATTATTTTTAATGGAAAACTTCATTTTCCATTTTTTATTTGGAAATGAATAGTGTTGAGATGTGATGGAAAATGTGGCTGGTATATGTAAACTTAACTTTTTCCAAGGTTTTAGACCACTGGTTTATCTAAATCTCTCGTGGAGCAGTACCATGCATCTTGCTGAAGGCAGGGTACACTGCTGGCACACCTGGACATGACACTTTCTGGAATACTTCAGCCCAGAGTTCTCTTTCCAAGAGGCATTAACTGTTCCTCTGAAATAGTGTTTCAATTTTCAAACAAAATTTGTTAGATTTCATTTATTTACTATTTAAGAAAAAAAAACTTATAAAACAAATGATGCCTAAGAAAACACTCAATTTTGTGGAGAATTTTCTTTGTAAAACTATTCCTGTGGCAAAGCTGAGTAGATATGTGATATTTCTTTTCTTCTCATTTTTCATTTTGTGTTGTTAGTAATACACAGTAATCATATCACATCCAGAGGACATCATTGTCCAAAAACATGGGAAACATGGGTTATCAGTAATAGACTTACAGTTTTGACCAGGACTGCTAAGCACTCTTTTGGATAAAAATATATTTTTAATAGATTTCCCTTGTTGCTGCTGCTGCTCTGTCATTTTTCGCAGTTCATTTTTGTTAATTGTCAGTAATGACTGGAAAACCCACCACAAATTACTGAACTGCAAAGCAGCAATAAAGTGAATAAATGCAATAAAAAGAAGGTAATGGATCACAAAATGTACTTTGCGTATTTATTTGGACAACTGCAGTTTAGTTTAATTTTTTAATGATGCTCTATTGTATCCATTAAATCGTTCTAAGATCTGTTTTGTAAAAGATAATAAAACTTTGGTAGCAACCAGTTCTCAGGGCATTCTTTACTGAGTGGAATAGACAGATGGATCATATTTTTTGTCATGGCTGTTCCATTTTATTTTGTGAAGTGGAACAAACACAGCACTTTGAAGGCAAATATAAAAACAAGGGGATGATTCTCATTTACACTGAGGTCCATTTATATTATTCCAGCAGTGTAAGAGGACCTTATAAAGTAAATGTAAATACGTCATCATGTAGTTGAGAATCAGACCCAACGTAATTATTATGAAGTGCCCTTGAATGATTCCAAAATGCTGGGAAAACTGTAAGTGTAAAACACAGCTAAAGTGTAATTGCCTTTGGGGGCATGGGGAGCAGGGGAAATCAATTAGTGTAAGGCATGGAACACAGCAGGGCCAGGGAAAAGGAAAATTCTCACCAGCACTGGGGAGGAGAGGCCTATTCTGAGGTTAATTCCTACCGTCTTTCATTCTTGCAAGTGGAACACTGCTAAGGGAGAGCAGGCTGGCTCCCTTTTGAAAAGCACCATGAAATCTTTAATGTTTACGCACTGCAGACTTGGCCCCTGCAGAAAGGAAAAGAAAGAAAAAGATTGGAAAAAAGGCCAGAGAACTCAGCAGCTTCTTTGAGGTCATCCTGTTCAAGGTGTGGGGTTTCCTGCCAGTGCCGTGGGCAGGCGATGAGCCTTCAACATCCATCAGAGAAATCCCCAGAAGAAAGAATTTCATAGATCTGAGACCAGCCACAGGAGGGCTCCGACTTTTAATCTAAACTGTTTTTCTTTTAGTATTTTCCTGTTTTTTTCCTGACAACTGGGGTATTATGGAACGTGCAGTAAACATGCAGGAATGCAAAGTTATGTTTCCCATATGAATGTAATAAAAACATTGAAATTTCTTATTAAAATCTTGTGATAGACTTTGAATGCTGTGTATGAAATACACAGCCCTGGAAAAATGTGGTTACAATGTACTTACTGGAGGGTTCTGATAAGATAGCACATAACTTAGTGTTCATCCCAATGTGGTATATGTGTAATTTTATTACTTTTGCTACCATGTTCTGATTAATATTCATATACAAGTGTATACAGGCACACACACACACACAAAAAGAGATGTACTTGTATGCATACATATATATATATATACACACTCATACAGAAATATATGCATACATATTTATGAACTATAATCATGTAGTTTGGAAGTATACAGACAGCTGCCAGAAGATCAGTCCTCTGCTTCATTCTCCAAGCATGAGTACATCTGTGCAGCTTTATGAACAGGAGTTATCTTGTTGACTGATTCCATGTAAAGCCACGCTTAAGTTCAAGCACAGTGAAGAACAGAGAGAGCCTGAGAAAAATGCAAAGCTGTTTTCTTTTAGGTTATCACATTCATGATATGATGGGCGCATATTACAATGAAATTTTGTTTTACAATCAAATCTCATAGTTAAAATAAATACTTTATAAGACATAATTGCAGTACTGGTATTTTGGAAAGAAGCATTTGCTGTTAATGGGGAGAGTTAACTATTCAGCAATAGACACAAACTTTAGGCAAAATTGTGTATTTCCTCAGGAAACATTCAGGGAAGATGTTTTTTCTGCTTTTTGGTTCACAATGTTTGTGCTGAACAGTGCCTACTTTGCTAGGTAGCTTTGTTAGCCATGACTGACCCTGTTATTCAGGGCAGGATAGATGACACAAGCAGAGATTTGCTCCTACACCACAAAGCCACCAGGCCAGGAAACATGATGAAAATTAGTTATTCATTGGTGGTATGTCCACAATCCCCTTGCAGGTTACAGCGGTCTACCTAAAACAAGAGGTTGATGAGAGAAAAAACGACTCAAAATCCCACTAATTTGCCTCGACTGATCCTGGGGGAGCACAGCTACATCCTGTTTCATGTTATGGATCGAGAATCATTTTCTCATGGAAGTTCTTAAAAACTTAGCTGAAACTGGAGTGAAACTGCTCACTGTTAAACTATGTTAAACTACTTTATGTCCAAACAGAAGGCCAAAACCATAATTACAGGCCTTTGGCTCAAACAGCCAAATCTCCAGTAAGATCAAGGATGGACTGCAACCCACAAAAAGTGAAGTGAGATGAAAAATACGCATTTACGTTAAGAAAATTCAGGAAACATGGAGAATGGATATCTGGTAGAAAGATGCGTATGATGCAGAAATGTATTACTATACCTCCTTGTCTTTACTGTATGGAATAGCCACATCAATTGAGTCACATGGCATGAAAACATATTATGATGAAAACCAATCTCACAAGGGTAGCATAAAACAATTAGTCATGTTTAAGAAAACAGCAACACTACAATTTAAAGGAATTTATATGAAAATAAACATGGTCTGACAGAGAGTAGGATTAGACATTTATGAGACTGGATGATGAAAGCTATTGCACCATCTTGGATTAGTTCCTTTTTTTTTATCTTTACTGCCATATTTTTTCAACATGCCTGGAGTAGTAAATTGCTCTTGTAAATGTTCCGTTAGGTTTCATGTTGGTGCAGTAAACTCCCACGCACAATTTTTGCACTAAAAAAAAAAAAAAAAAAAGTCATCATGTGTCCTGGCTGTTACAAACCTGTGATCCTCGGATTTATTTCTTCTGTTTCTGACATGCCCTCTTTTCTAACCATGCCATGGATACAGGCTGGGTCAAACACAGGAGCTTAGAGGCTAACAAGGTAAAAAGTTGCCCCACAGGCAATAACACATTTGAACAACTTACTTATTCTATAGGAGGAGAAATTAGAAACAGTCAATGAACCAAGGAGAAAATGGAGGCCATGGATCAAATACCCTCTGAGCCTGGAGGATTTCACAGCAACAAATATCCGCTAGCAAACTGATTTTGAAAAATTAGACTCAATCTGAGTGAGAAATAGCCACTGGCAGGGAGAATGGGGCAGTGACAAGACGAATATCTGAGACTGCAATTAAATCGTGTGGGACTGGCAGTGGAATAAAGCTTGCACTCTTAATAAAACACCCCAGGCAAAATATGTACTTCCTCACTTGGAAAGGGGAACATTTTGAACTGCAGAGCTTGGGAGACTCTCCCACTCCCCCAGTCTCCCATGCTCCAGTGTGCAAGGGAAAGAGCGGATCTGATATGCGTCTTTCCTGATTACAGCAGGTAAGACAGCTTGGGGATGACTATGGTGTTTGTTAAGTGAGTGTCTTGGCCCGCTTTCACCCTGGAAAACTATAAGCTTTAAGCTCATGCTGAGGAAAAAATCTGCTAGAGCAAGGTAACAGCTTCAGCTGGGTGCTCAACCACACGCAATAGTTGCCAGTTGCACCCCAGGCCATTTGGTTGGTTCACCAATTCTTAAGCACACTTTGGAGATTTTCAGATCAAGTTCAGCTGAGGAAACAGAGTAATGGAGAGAAAATGCCAACTGGTTCAAAATATTCAAGCCTGCTTTCAAGCCGACTCCTCACTTTTCAGTGTAGATTTAGCTTATATTTGTTACAGACAAGCCTGCAGATGTGCAATGGTGATGCCTGTAATATCTTACTGACATAAGTCAATGCAAAATGAGGTTATTACACAGCTCGTAGCTTAGACTGAAGAATCTAATCCATTAGTAGGTACACATTATTCCTTTTTCTCTTAATCTCATTGGTGTTATTTGGATTTATGATGTAGATAGATCTCATAGGCAATATAAGACTTTTAGTTATGCTGTTAAAAATTAACAACTTTGGGAAAGTCACGAAGCCTAATTTAAAATTTTCTAAATTAGGAAGCGTATTTCTCCAAACTAATCAAAAATAGACCCCAAATTGACCTCTGCAGGAGCCAGGTTGTCTCAGTTGTATATAGGAAGACTGAGTTGAATGCCTGAAGTTTGACAGAGTAAATAACCTCCTCCTCTCTCCCTACTTCCCTCCCTCCCTCTTATGCTTTCTCAGATGCCTCCATCTGTTCCTTTAGTTCAGGGAAGCTTCTCAAAGTGTTCTTTCTTCTTGTGGTTTAGTTCTCAGGGTACTCCTTTGAGTAAGGAGTTCATCTTCCCTCTTGAGATGAACACACTCTCCTCTCTGAAAGAAAAGGGAGGGGGTCTAGTTCATAAGTGATCGGCATGCAGTGCTCTCCTGCAAAACGTGATGTTTTGTTTTAGTATCGCTGCTGGACCTCGCACAGCTTGCAAACATTTCCTGCTGCCTCCGTAGCTCAGATTTCATTGTTGTCTTCAGGATCGCTCTTCACACTGAACCTAATAGAAGCACTTAGACTGGTAGGAGAAAGCAAGCATGTGCAGTAAATATCAGTGGACACAAAACAGTGGACAAAAACTCTTCTCTTGAGTTCACAGATAGGAAAAACAGGTTAGCTTTCAGCTTTTATCAACAATGTGAAGGACATATATTGAGATGCCTATATGATACTCTCATTACACAAGGATAGGTATGACTGACTTGATTATCTGTGGCTATACTTTGTCATTTAATGTTGCTATAGACCCTGAAACTGAATTATTGGCATTAAGGCTAATCTAATCTGTGTAAACACACATACATATGCATGCATGTATGTATTTATACATGTATTTGTTTGTATTAACTAATCTTACAGAGAAAAAACAGGAGTCCTACGAGTATCTATCTCCACATGGTGGTACCAAAACTACAGGAGGAACAAGGCTCTGAGACATCTAAGCAACTTCACATTGAATCAATAGACCAGAGACAATCTCTAACTGTTTTGTTTTTCTGAGACCTCACTGACTAGGCTAAATATCAAAAGTTAGTCACCCTTCATATGTAATGATTGAAAGATGTTCTGGTAACCTGAAGATAAATGTGCTTTAAAAGCCTGTTTATAATGAAATGAGTAAGGAAGACTTCCCTCAACAGATTAACAATGTATGGACTTCCTTTTAAATATTTGTAAGTGTCTTTAACTTACAGGAGAAGTCAGAGGAGATGATAAAGTATTGTTGCACTGGAATGGATGATTTAGCAAAGCTGAATTTTAAAGAAATATTGTTTCTTTTAAAAATAAAATATTCAGCCAAAACAAGAGATGCTCTGCTGGAAGATGTGACTATACATAGAGGAAGACATATTGTAAAGATCTCACAGAACCCAGAAAGGATAAGATAATGAAAGAAAACAAGGCACAGACAAATGAAATTGCCAGACATTTCAGGGGGAACCATTTGTAGGGCAGGAAAATCACCCTGAATCTCCTGAGTTTTAGCATAGTGCCTTCACTACAGTGTTGTGTGCACAGAAATAAATGGCATGTACAGCTATGGCTTTCAGCTGCTAAAATCTGTTCTGACTGTGCAAAATCATGGTCCAACTAAAGTCAAGGAGAATTTTACCACTGATATCAATGAGGCCAAATTTTAACCCAGAGGAGACAGAGGTGTCTGGGATTGTCAAAGTTTGCTGTCAGTGACCGCCACTTTCTTCTGAGAGACTGTTCACATATCCTTAAAGACTACCAGTACCCTGAGGTGTCATCCAGTTTTAAAGACACCAAGGCACCACACCTTCAATTTTCCTGTGCACTGAGGAACCTTTATCTGGTATGTAAAAGAACTGGAGGTCTCATACTTAACATATTTTTATCACAGAGCAGGATTTCATCAGACTGTTCAGAAAAATACAGAAACATCCATTACTTTTGTTCTTGGTAGTTACTGCATAAAACTGCACTTAATAAACTTTCATCTAGGCTCTCAGATGCTAGTTTAGCCCCTTCTTTTGTCTTTTGGAGATCTGAACATATGGCTCTTCTCTCTCATCAGAATACCCAAAATAGAAAAACTTAAAAAGAAGAAAAACAGTCTGGAGGTCAAGGATATGCTCTCAATTTTTTCTTTTCCAGTTCTTCTTTATACAGAAAGTCTCTAGGCCAGAGATTCTAAATTGATATAGAATCCCATAATTTAGTGGTTTGAGGACTCACCTTGTTTTCTGGAATCACACCAAAGATGTTTCTGTATTTTATCCAATATCAGTGTAATGTAAAAAAAAAAAAAAAAAAAATTGCTTAAAGCAAGGACTGAAGTTAGGCTTTCCTCTTACTAATTCAAGAGCCTTAATTAATAGGTGCAGAGCCAGTCTTGCATTTTGTCATGGCCACTGAACTCTGAATTATCTAAGTGATCAGAAATACTTTAAACCAGAAGGGTTGGAGAATAATGTTTGAGGAATTTTGGAATCACCCAAACATGCCATTTCTCACATGAAAAGGCCTGGTAAGAAGCTTTAAAAGTTGTTTAGAGAAAGCAACTCATGTCAACACAGAGCTCATGATTCACTTTTTGAGTTTATTCAGAACTACTAAACTTTTATCTGATGAAGTCAATGGCTCACAGTATGTGCAAAGCATGCCGCTAGCCTTCAAAGCTATGGTCACTTGGCAAGTTAATCTGATCACTGCAGGATAGCCTCATTCTTGCATCAAAGGAGGATTTTTTTTTTAGAACTTTCCCAACTCCTCCACAGAAGTCTCTCTTGCCTAAACACAGCCAAGACATGCCCCTAAAATAAATATTTGTGTTAAATACAGAATTAGAAGACAGTTAATGATAACAGATTGAAATAGTTGACCCATATTTTCAGGCTTGCATGATCATTTCCATAAAAATATTGTATGCCACAATATGAACATGAATATACACTCAGGTGAGAACTTCTATATACACAGTGTTTTACATATGTTTTACTGTTTTTCTTTAATCATATGCACCTGGATTTTCAGAGGTTCATTACAGAATGAATGCATCTCTCTCTCCCTGAGTTTGAAAATTTGAATTTTCAATTGTGTCATAGAATAAGTTTCAGATATTTATTGTCAGGCTACATGTTAACTGATTGCTTTCAGAATAGCCAAGCAATAGCAACTATTTTTGAATATGAGGAAGAAGAATGTATGAAAGAATACATACATGAATTTTGTGAACTCACTGATATAGAAGATATTACACAATAAAATGAGCAACTTCTTATGAAATCTATGCACTTCCTTAATGGCTGAATCTGGTCCCACATAAATAATGAGCACTAGAATAACATAAGTGGAAAACAGGATTTTACTTCTACTACTGCTCTTTATTGAAAATATTGCTGTTACATGAATCCCATGAGGAACAGTTTGAATCCAGCTCCAATTTATCTGAACTCAACAGCCACCAAGTTAATTTTGAAACATCTGGATTGAAAATAGTAGTAGTATAAAGACAGATGCATCCACCCACACAAAAACTCATCCCATATTTAAAGCTAGTTATATTTTACATGCACAGAGATGGCATCTGTATTTAGACACAAGTCTAACACATTATTTTTAAGTAAAATAGTTATTACTTCCCTCTGTTTCGTCCAAAGTCTTACATGGCCTGATAAAGAAGATATGAATCAAAAATCCACAGTGGGATTCTAGACAATTTTGTAAAGGAAAACAAACAGTCATTAAATCTAACAAAGATTAAATGAGCAAAATATAATAATGAATCCTATGTATAAGAGAGAGAGAAAAAAATCAAAAGAAACTGTCAAGGTTCTAAATTCAAATGAGGAAAGGCTAAGTAGTCAGTACTAAAAGGAAGAAGCAGAAAGTATAGAGATAGGGAGAAAAGTATGGAGGCCAAGACTCGAAAAAAAACCCTCACATTGCAAAGGAGTAAGATTTTTGATTAAAAAAAACCCACAAGTGATTAGATTCTTATTGCTCTGAAAGATGATATAACATAGAATTTGCTAATGCTGTGTTGATGCAAGGGTTCAATGCTTATCTGAGAACAGCAAGCACTCTTTTTTAATTGTTAGAACTATTTTTGAAGCACACAGGTTGCCTTATGAAGATCTGATGGTCATGTTATTCTGGTTCAGCTTTGCTTAACTGCAGACCTCAAAATGGGGTCACTTCCTGAAACCATATTTATCATCTTCATACCCCAGGAAACCAGCTTTGCTATCAGGAAAAAGTGAAGGAACAAAAAAAAAAAAACACAATATGTAGCTACAATTCATTCGAGGGAGGTAAAAACTGAACCTCTATTTGGTCTTACTCTCCCTGGAACTTACAATACTGTAAAATCTGAAAGCTTAGCATTTATTATTATAAATGCCCAAGTGGATCAAATTGGAAACAATCACTGGGTATCAAACTCCAAATAAGTACAGCTTGACTGCCAAATTTAATGACCTTACACCAACTCATAGCTAAGATCATAAAGTTTTATTTTATTCTGTATTTTGGCCACAAACAGTCTTCATTAGCAAAGGCATGGAAAATAAAAATGTGGCTGTAAAACCTTGGAATGAAACATGAAATTTAAGTCTAAAAAAAACAAAAATAAATGCAAGTAAATGTTGCTGGAGAGGATGACAAAGTTCCTGATTACTTAATCTCATGTAGTATAGTATTAATTAAAAACCAAACAATTAGAGATGAGAGCTATGGGAGAAGAAAAGCACAGAGTTAGCAGAGAAATCTCCTGTTGCATATCAGGCTTAAAATGTGTAAATGTATGCAGCTGCATGTCCTTCAAAAACAAGCCTGTTGCAGGCTTATTTGGAGAAGCCAGAGGCCCACAAAGCAACATTTCTATTGCTTTACAGGGAGGTGATTCAGGATTCAGCTCAGCTACCTGCAGTCACTGACCACAATCACAGCAACCATGGAGAGAGCAAGCCCACACCCAGCGCCAGTGAGATTGCTCTGCCATGCGTCCATCCCACGTCGAGGGCAGATCTGGAACCTTCCCATCTGAAATGCCACTTTTATCAAGCCGATTAGACAGGCACTCTGCAGAACCTGGTTCTTATCTCGTACTTAACCATGACGTTGCCAAAAAAAAAAAAAAAAAAAAAAGTGAAATGAAGCCTGGACTCTCTCTTGCACTCCATCACTTCAGCAAAGGGTAGGACTCCATTCACCAAATTTAAAATCTCCAGTTCAGATATCAACTATGAACTAGTCATCCGTCTCCCTTTATAGCCACTGGCGAAAGTGGCCACTGTTCGCAATCTGCACTTTTTTGAACATCATCTCTCGGATGACATGAACTGCTCTGTATAGGTATTTTTTTCCCTTTCCTCTCCCTCAAAACTCTCCCTTCAAAATCCCAATCAAACTTAACAGGAACAAAACCCTACAAAGGAATACCGTGAACAAAATTTAGTGTGAAATTTTACTGGAATGTTACCCAGTTTTAATGATGTAGTAGGAGGTAGCACTGGGACAGAATGAAACAAATTGATGGAAACCTTTTGTGCATTATATAGGGAACATTACATCACTTCTTAAAGACATAAAATAATTCCAAGTCAAATATTTTGAAACTTCTAATTTTAAGAAAGCTTTTTAGTAGGAAAAAGATCCATTCTCATAGGGCCCCTTACTAATGCAATTTCTGGCAATTACATCTGAAGAAAGCAAAAATGTAGCAGAACTAAACCAATTGCTGTCTCAATTATTTCTTTGAAAAAGGAAAATAAAAACAAACAAAAAAGATATTATCTTCCCATCACTTTCATTTATCCCTTCTGGGTACAACAGTGTACACCTAGATATTGAACTATGGCAGCTTGTTCATAGACATGATCAGCCTTGCTCACCTTGCCTGTATATGTTCTAGATCTTTGACTTTTATGAAATAAGTGATCAGAACAGTATACTGTTTTCAAGATGTGGAAATATAATGATCTCAAACAGTGGCACAATGATATTTTTGAGCTTTAACTAGTCCACGTATTTTTAAACAACTCTGACATTTCTTTAGCTCTGCTTTTTGAAGGGCAGTGCCACTGTAGTAGATATTTGAGGGTTGGAGGTTGTGGTTCCAAAGATGCTAACTAAAACTTATATTAATAATAATTATGACAGCGAACCACAATCTCAGATCTGGATCATCTTGTGCTCATGTTCATTTCTATGTCTGCTACTAAGGTAGCTCAGAAAAACTGGAATCCTAGTAAAGGGATGTCAGATAACAGTATAAAGTTAGAGTGAATGGATCCAAGACATTCTTCTTCCTGCTTAGGTCTTACAAGAGAGAGACCAACATTTCACAACACCAGCCATCAAACTTGAGCTCATCCGCCATAGGCACTGTGGCTCTCAGGCATCTGGCCGCAGTGAGCCCTGCTAAGTGCATTCTCACTCAGATGTACAATGTCAGAATTTAAGCCTTCTTAAAAATCTGTCTGATAAGATTTAGAGTTAATCCTGCCACAAAAAAAAAACCATAGCTATGAAGAATGCTTACAGAAAAAATATCATAAAAACAGTAGCAATTTTTGTCCAGTTCTTCTAGTTTGAACCATTTACCATTCTAAAAAAAAAAAAAAAAAGGAAAAAAAAAGAAATCCAAATAGACTAATAGAAGTGAAGGGAGGAAAATTGAACTCACTCTTGCTATTTTTTACTTTTTTAGAAACAGCATGTTTTTATAAACTGTTTTGAATGGTGTGTCAAAACTGCAGAAATAGAATCACAGAATCATTATGGTTGGAAAAGACCTTCAAGATTATCAAGTTCAACCATAAAAACAAAAAATGAGAGAAACAGAAAAAGTTGAGTCTTAATGTATTTTCTGCATTTAACAGTTACCTTAAATTATTCCTCTAGAAGATATGAAGGAAGGTAGCAAGGAAGGAAGGTAGAAAGCAGGGAAGGTGGGAAGGAAGAGGTCTTACGTTAATTTTGAAATTTTGATCTAACCATCTAAATAGTGTACACTTATACAAGTTTTCTTACTGATTTCTCTGAGAACAATCATCTGGCATAAATTCCGTTCCTTCTCACACACTATAGAAGCTTCTGTACATACATAAATGTGTGTGCACGTGTGCATGTATAAAACCAACTGTAGAATACTAGTGGATTTACGATATTTTTATAATTAAATCCATGCTCCTTCATGCTAAGAAATCACCCTATTAAACCTTGCCATACAACCAGTAGGTGGGCTTAGAGTTTATATTTTCCTCGTTATTTTAAACGTATATATTAATGTTTGAAAAATTCCCATTCAATATATGTAGTGCATTGAGACCAAAGCCAGGAGCATAAAACCATTGCCAGCAAAAACTGAATATGTAAAACAGGTTCAGTTAATTCTACATCAAAGTTTCCCATTGCTTTTTAAAAGAAATCTTCAACAATAGCAGGAAATTGTAACAAATATGTAAAGAGGGAGGGGATAACTTGTAAATCTAATCTCATTCCTGTTTAAATTAATATATATTGAAATAGTCCATGGGCACTTACATACAATTACTGTCATATGTTTCAAGAGAGAGCAGTGAAACTCCCCAAAACAGAAGAAAGGGAAGGCAGTCAGGGCCACCCTCCGGGGAGCAAGAGGGGCAGCTTGCCCAGCTGCCTCCCTACGTGGAAGGGACCACTTTACAGCCCAGGGATTTCCCCAATGGCAGCAGTGTCTGCCGTGTATCAGCTGCATCCAAGGATTCTTTAAAGCTTTAAGATTTACTGTGAAAATGTATTAAGTCTGAGACTGTTTGTAAAACACTATCTGTCCTGTGCCTGATTTTCATGGTACAAATGTTTGTATCCAAGATTTCCAGGCATCCTCAATGAAAAGTCCAGCAGTACTCTTCCCATTCACAAGCCACATGAGCCACAGTGATGTCAAGACCTTTTAGCAATAAAAGCTTTGTTACACATGTGGAAATTCTGGTCAAACAAGTAATTCTTTAAAAAACACCCACACAAGTTATTTGAGGGAAAATATATACATATTTTTCTTTTCCTGGATTAAAAAAAAGATACATAAATATATTTTATGTATATTTGTCCTTGACAATGTCCTTGAACATGGATAGAGTGAAACTGAGGGAATATTTGATGCTTATGATCATCATGAAGGAAGGCACAAAAACGAAACTTTCAGGAGGTGTTGCCTCTCACTCCTGGTTCAGATTGGTGTTGGATGGTACTGTTCGAATCTTTCAGGATGCCAGTATGACAGAAGCTGTTGCAGTACCACCCAATATGAGCATCGTTATTAAAATTTTTGGACTAAGGATCTGCAGCAAGTAGGACCTTTTAAATCCAGTTCACTTTTCCATTTCAACTCTTGTGGGACAGAAACCTCATCATGACCCTTTCCCTCTCTCCAAACTTGCAGGTCTGCAAGTCACATCTACACTATTAAATTAAATGATTCCAGGAATCATTTCCATATAGATAATCAGCTGTACTGTAAAATCATTATAAGTGTCCTTGGCATAATTTTAATCCTTGCCAGCTAATACTCTTCCAAATGATGCCCAAACATGGCTCAGGAATTATGATGAGCCAGGGATCATTCCCAATAGCGAATGAGCATATGAGGACTGCTGGCTTTCTTTCAATGTCTTGTCCATCAGGATTCTCAAGTCCTTTCCGCAAAGCTTCTTTCTATCCATTTGGATAGGTTAACCCACCACAGATGCAGGACTTTGTGTTTGTGGGTTTTTTTCAACTTCCTGAGGGTCTTGTCAGCCAATTTCTTCAGTCTGTGATGGTCTTTCTGACTAGCAGCCCTGCCTTGTAGTGCATCAGTAGCTCCTCCCAGCTTGGCCTGCAAATTACCTCAGCATGCACTCCATCTCAGCTTTTAGCTCAAAAATACGCAATACTAATCCCAGTACTGATGATCCCTGAGGGACTCTAGTAGTAACCACCACCAGCCATGCTTTCTTGCACTCATCACAACCTGCTGAGCACAGTGGTCCAACCAATTTTCACCTACCTTATCATCCACTCATCTGGTACGTATTTCACTAGTCTTGATGTGAGCATGCTATGGAAGTCTGTGTCAAAAGCCTTGCTGGAATCCCGGTGAACAACACTACTGCTCTGCCCTTGTCCACCTAGCCAGGAATTTCATCATAGAAGGCAATCAAGTTGGTCAGGAATAACTTGCCCTTGGTGAGTCTCTGCTGTCACACCCCTTTGTGCTGCTGGAAGCAAAACATAAGGAAGATGGAATTGGCCCAGCTCCAGAGGTGGGTGCACTGCGGGAGAGGGAAAGTGGAAGACCATATCACATCCCTGTAGGAAAAAGTGGGTAGCACTGGACCAGAAACTGCACAGAATTGTAAAAATGTAATATCAAGAGAAATATAATTGAACTAGCAACAGATAACTGAAGTGCTATTTTGTATAATGCCAAATTAGAACTGTATTATTACAGTGGTGTGACTATATCAGCCATCTTTAGTTCTGAAAAGCACATTATAGTATCTTAACCATTGCAAATTCTCTATAGCCCAGGCAATAATCTTGATCAGTCTTTCAGTGTCTAGTAATCTTAAATCCAGATCTTTCATAGAGAACCTTGTAAATACAAGAAGTGCCATTAACTAAATTCCATTGGGCTTTAATTGAGACAAGTGACTAGGTGTGTATCATTTCATGCAATATCAGGGCAGGAGGGTTGCTAAGATGTGAAAAAAATGGAAAAATAAGAAAGGGAGCTATTGAGATAAGAAACACATTATAATGGAATTTGAATGTCACAGTAAGCATAAAATTTTCATATGTATATGCATGACTTGGAAGCACAAATCTGACACACACATGGAATTTTGGCACATAGGAGTCCAAGTCTTATTGCTTCAGTCAGCAGAGCAGCCTAAGAATGTTACCTTTGTGTGGCCAGGGATATAAATCTTTGTCTAATCTGCAGAAGTCCCTCTTTTCAAACAGGTGCCAAAAGGAAAAAGTAGAGGAAGAAGAAAAGAGTTTTAAGGAATTCAGAAAACAAATATTCATTCTGCACCTTCATGCAGTCAACTGAGAGAAGGAAAATAATCTAATAGCCTACTAAAAGGGGGCTCATCTTTCCAAAAAGAAGCTGCTTTTTGTAACACAACCTTTGAGTGACCCATAATATCCCAGTCTGTGGTCTCTATAATAAAATAAAAAGATAGGGAATTCTACATAAAGCTGTGACATATCCCTGCTGGCGCAGAGATACTACATTGTGCTGATTATGTTGATGCTTCCTTCATATTGCTGTACTTGGCGCAGGATCACAATGACAGGCTGAAGCATTATTTTTTTTCTGGCATAAAGCCATGGAAATAGTAAGGAATAGGCAGAAAAGTGCTCTGAGCTATCTCTATTCCCTTCAAAGAAGAAAAGACTAGAGCAATGCCCAAATGCTGTAAATTCCCTGCTTTCAACCCAAGAGAATTAATCCTATTAAGACTGCAAGTTCAATAGGGCATCAAATGCTAACGTTCATTCAAAATAAGCATCTGCAAAGAATTATACCTGAAAAAATGAGGGGCTACAGGGCTACTGTCTTCCCACACACTACATGCTCCCCTTCCTGTGAGGAGTGCCCATTCAGGAAACACAGTCTGTAGCAACCTCCATCTGTTGCAAGTAATGTGTGGACAACAGTTTCAGAATTTTGCTCTTCATTGAGTCAGTAGCTTATGTTATTTTTTCATTTGCTTCATGCTGAGCTGCAACACTGGGACAGCAGAGGTGATTTGAAAGGTGAGTTTCATCACTCTTCTAGGATGTTTTGCTTTAGATCACTCTCAAGACTGTGATGCTAGCCCAAAGTGAATTTTTGCAAAGTCTCTAGAAGTTTGAGTGGCTGTTCTACAGCTGAGCTTTCCTCTAGAGCTGTCTCACTGGACTGAAATGTGTTTAAGTTTGGGGTTTATTTTTGTTTGCTTGTTTGTTTAGCTTTGTTTTAAGAAGCAAAACAAAGCTTACTCAGAGGACAAGGGTATACTTTCTTTGGTCATCTCAGAGCAGCTACCAGCACACTGAGCGTTGGCAAGGATGATATACCCCAATTCCTTGTGACAGCGTACAAATACTGTCTAATGTATTCAGTGCAAAGAAACTGATATTTCTGATGTGTTACATAGTAATTTATTAACTCAAATCATTTTTTTTTCAATTTTTAAAAAACACAACTGAGCTTACAAGGATAGAATTCATATATCAACATAGGGCATAGCACAAATAGGCCATGATCTACATCTATCATAGTAGTAAAATGGAAAGAATGTATACAAGCAATTTGCTTAATATCCACCATTAAAAAACCCTGCATAATAGGGAATGCCAATTAATTGGCCTGTGTTTGTAAAATATTTTGAAGCTTCACACTTTTTAGAAATGCTGTGCCTGATTGGGAGGAACAATTTTTTTTTACATTGTAAACAATGTACCGCTTTTATAATCATTGTGGCTCTGAGTGATTCAGCTCCTGTATAGAAAGAGGTGACTTTGCATCAAACCCACAATGGGAATACCTGACCTCCCATATTCCCTGTAATTCTTATAAGGAAGTAATATCTTGATTTTTCTTTAAAGGATACTTAACTGTAACAAGAGTTTTGCCTTTCCCTCTTTATTCCTTTATAAAAATATTTTCCTATGATGTTTTCTATAGATTGTCTCTAAATTTAGAAGTGACAAGATAGCCTTGAAGGTGTTTCTGACTACATATGTCTTTGTTCATGGTAGTTGCTCAAAATCTGTTATTTTTCCTTCTTCATTATTTCTGGAGACTAAATGCTTCAGTTATCAGTGACACCATTCCAAAACTCCTGTTTATGATTTATTTTCTTATTATGTATAGGTAAGATTTCTAGAATTCTAGAAATTGTGGAAAGACTGGGCCGGGCCGTTGCTCAACTCCTCCAATTTAGTGACAAGTCTTATTTCTACGTTTTGGCAAAAATGGTGAAATACAAATGTGACAAAAAGCTTTGGGTACAGAATATGTTTGCAGACAAAAAGCTTTGGGTACAGAATACGTTTGCAGCAAAAGAAAAGCAAGACATCATCCCATCTCACTGCGCGGTTTGGCAGTTTATGAAGCAACCAAAAGGAAACTGCGTGTGGCCTGAGCTAGACCAGGCTAAAGAAAGCTCTATAAGCGGCAGTTACGCTTGGTTTCAACACAAGGAGTCAAATGGCTATTCCCAGGATTAGGTCTCCCATTCGTTTTTTAATAAACAAAAACCAAATGAGAATGCCCCAGTTATTAACATTGGAAGAGTTGGCTACTGTGCACATACAATATATTTCCATTACATTTTAAAATCAATTCATAAAGCTGCAGGCCAACATTCCATAGATATATTGCTGGCCATGAATGACGTTCTTCTTGTGAAATGGGATGGAAAATGCGCTCTTAAATGCACAGTGGACACATTTTGCTAAATGCTAACAACTGGGACATTTTCATTTGTTTTTGCTTATTACAAAAATAAACAAAGTAAACAAAAGGCATGAGTGCAAAGCAATGGAGTTATTAAAAAGAGCCTTTCACTTAAGTCCTTCTGGCTTAGCCATCTTCTGTACAATTTAATTTCTAGTGGGTATTCTCTCAGCTGGTTCTATTTAGCTTTGACTACCAGATGTGAATATGGGTCCGTTCCTTGGCTTAAAGAGACAGTAGTGTAGGCAATTAGATCTTTAAAGCATTGTTTTGCTATTGTAAGAAAACTCTTTTTTCCTTTTTTTTTTTTTTTTTTTTTTTTTTGAGAGAGAGAGAGACAGTATTGGGAGCATACTGCCTAGTGGAAAGTAGGACTGATGGTTGAAGTATTCATCTATTATATGTGTGGGACAGGCATTTCCTTTCATAAATACTCAGTTCAGTCTGCCAGTTTAAAGGCAGTAACCTGCAGGGTTTAGCTTTGCAATAGCTGCTGGGGGGCTGGAATGGGGAGGGAGTCCTGACACACATGGTCTGTCCTCTGGGGAACAGCAGAGAGAAGATCAACTTCTTCCCATCACTTATACTTGCATGCAACAGTCTGGTTGAACAGGGCCCGAAATATCTCAGAGATTTAGAGTACAGAGGTATTTATTTAGAAGGAGGTTCAGTTCTCTGGTGCAGCTGTATGGAAGATGGGGATTTAGAATTGCAAAGGATTTTCAGATTTCACAATTTGTCCTCATTAACATTTGGAAAGAAACCTAGTTATTTCAAAGAACTCCATGAAAGACAATGAAAATGGTTTGAGGTCAGTCAAAGCATTGTATTACAGTTTTGACTTTTGTATTATATAATATACTATATACTAAAAACAAATCAAAAAAAGTCAGTTTAAAGTTAAAACAGCTTGTTCTGAAAAGCCAGAGTGGGAAGCTTTGACTATGTCCACATAAGCAAATCATGCAGCCCAGGAGTGGGTCTGGAGTGAGAAACTCTTGGTGTTGAGGACCTGACATCTGCACTGTGCACGTTTTAGGGGGTCTTACTTCATACTAGCTTTAGTCTGTTCCCATGGTTTAAACATTCGCAACTGCTTGGAGTGCATTAGCTGTGCTTCTGGAGCACATCTTCCAGTTGAATTTAATCTGAAAGGAATCCAGTTCTTTCGCTCAGAAACCACTCCGTGATGTGAACCGGAGTGTGGTAAGTGGGAACAAGCAGGCGATTAATTTCAAAAGTGCTCTGTGGATCCAAACTAGCATGCTAAGGCAGATGCTCCCTTTTCCTACATTTTTAATACTAAATTTCAGTGAAGAGGACATTTCCTCATTCAGCTTTTCAGAATTATACTTCCTGACAGAAAACTCTTCAAAGGCCTTTTTGGCAGCTTTTCTTAATGCTTTTCCTTTCAGTGGGAAATCAAACAAGAAGCAGGCACCCATTTCAATACCCTGCCCCACCCCAGCCCTATCAAATGCAGGAAGACTTCTTTAGGCCTTGAATCGCTTTACAGAAATGTCACCAGATCCTGCTGTATCTGGCAAATGCCCAAGGGAAACATATGGGAAGCATGTGCTGTGACTTGAGGCAGGGGTTATTATTTTCTTAATCACTGCCACAACAGTGCTCTACTGTTTTTTTCCTGAAATGCCACTGGATTCAATTTGAACACAAGTGTTGCTCCTCCTTGCCCCTCTGCTTCTCGCCTTGGAAACCCTTCCACACAAAGGCTCGGCCTCACTCAAATGACATAAAAAGAAGATGAACTTGCTGAGAGATTGCACTGTGTAGGAAGCTCAGCTGTTTTGCACTATCTGTTCCTTATTTGTGTTTTTCCTTTAAAAAAAAATCCCTTTTCCCCTCCCAGTAATCTTTTAGAGTGTGTATGTTAGTTAATTGCAAACTCACTCCTATGTTTTTTCCTGATTTCTGTTTTTTCTTTTTTTCTCTTTTTTTCAAGTACAATAAACCACTAAGCATGTCATCATTGCCAAAGTGACAAAAAAGGAGTTTCCCTACACCAAGAAGGGTTCTTACCTGGGTTATGGCTTCAGGTCTGTCTCTATCTTTCCTACTAAAATCATTGCTTTGATGTAAATGGCATCTTTATTTGGAGGATTCTTTATTACAGAAATAACCAGACAGGTTTTTCTAGAGCACTTTTGGAATCAAAACACAGGCAAGAACATATCAAGACATTCAGAAACATATTGTTTCCCAATTCTGAGCAGTTCAGACTGCAGTTAGTACTTAGGTGATTAGCTTAACTTGGCATTACTTCTTTACTGAAAACACACCTGAATTTAGTTGCTTTAAACCACTCTAAAGATGATTCAAGCAATTGCCTGTTCAAGCAATAGGGCACTACTACATTAAAATACAGAAACTGTGTTCTGATTTGGGGGTTTCAAATTACTCAGGATTTTGGTGCCAGCACCACAACAGAGTGCAAGTTCTGATAAAATTATCTTATTAATATAGAAATGTAGCTATGTATATTTATGAATGTTCCTTCTTCAAGATTTCCATTTTTGATTGACTTTCAATGTCTGTTAGGGCCCCATTTTTTGACACACTCAAAAACACAAGCAATAGTTATGAATGAAGAATCTACATCAATGATTTTCAGCAATGGCATAATCTTGTTCCTGAAGGACATTTAAGCACTCCTACTTATCTTGTTTAATAACCAACAGAGGGTGGAGGCTGTGAAAGTAGGATACAAAACATATCAAAAGAGAAACTGAAATGAAGGATTAGAGTTTATTTTAAAGGATACTCAGCCTTCATAGAAGAAAGTACTGTCCTGAGAAAAAAATGACCAAGACAGAGTATTCTGACCATCTTTTCTAAAAAACCTGCAGACCTTTTTAATACAAAGAAGGGGAGTTGAGAAAGTTTTGAATACAATTTTGTTAGGCCTACATGTGCACCTCCTGCTTTTCTGCAATGTATGCTTAAGATATTATAGAATCGTAGCATCATTAACATTGGAAGGGATCTTTAGAGATCATCTAGTCCAACCCCCCCGCACACGCAGGGTCACTTAGAGCATGTGCCACAGGACTGCAGCCAAGTGGGTTTTGAATATCTCCAGAGAAGGAGATTCCACAACCTCTCTTGGCAACCTGCTCCAGTGCTCTGTCACTCTCACTGTTAAGAATTTTTTCCTTAAGTTCCTGTAGAACTTTTGGTGCTTCAGTTTGCGGTCGTTTCCTCTTGTCCTACCACTGAAAAGGGTCACCACTAAAAAGAGGCCAGCACCATCCTCCTCGCTCTCTCCCTTAAAGTATTTATATACACTGATCAGATGCCCTCTCAGCCTTCTCTTTTTCAGGTTGAACAGGCCCAGCTCTCTCAGCCTTTCTTCATAGGGCCGATGTTCCAGGCCCCTGATCGCCCTCGTAGCCCTGTGCTGGACTCTCTCCAGCAGCTCCACATCCCTCTTGTACTGTGGGGCCCAGAACTGGACACAATACTCCAGATGTGGCCTCACCAGGGCTGAGTAGAGGGGTAGGATCACCTCCCTCGACCTGCTTGAGACACTCTTCTTAATGCACCCCAGGATCCCATTGGCCTTCTTGGCCACGAGGGCACACTGCTGCCTCATGGTCAGCTTGACGTCCACCATGACGCCCAGGTCTTTCTCTGCAGAGCTGCTCTCCAGAGGGTCAGTCCCCAGCCTGTAGTGATGCATGGGGTTTTTCTTCCCCAGGTGCAGGACCTTGCACTTGGCCTTGTTGAACTTCATGAAGTTTTTCACCGCCCAGTTGTCCAGTCTGTCCAGGTCCCTCTGGATGGCAACACAGCCCTCTGGGGTATCAGCCACTCCTCCCAGTTTGGTATCATCAGCAAACTTGCTGAAGGAGCACTCTGTGCCTTCATCCAGGTCACTGATGAATAAATTGAACAGGACTGGACTGAGGACTGGGGGACCCCGCTAGCTACAGGCCTCCAACTAGACTGCGCCACTGATTACAACCCTCTGAGCTCTGAATGGCTGGATGGCAATCCAGCCAGTTCACAATCCACCTCACCATCCACTCATCTAACTCACACTTCCAGAGCTTGTCCAAGACGATACTATGAGGGATAGTGTCAAAAGCCTTGCTGAAGTCGAGATAGATGACATCCACCGCTCTTCCCTCATCTACCCAGTCAGTCATTCCATCATAGAAGGCTATATTTTATGTATCTTTCGGATATCTTTTTGCAAAGACAGTATGTTCTTCATTTTATCTGTACAAGGTAATTTCTTGTTTGCTTGCAAATGCTTGCAAATATCCAAATCTGGAGACAAGATGTTGAAGTGGCAGGTGAGACTTGGAGTAAGGGTCCTTGAAAATCTGGCCAGCTGGATTGCAAATCTCCGTACTGTAAGAAATATTCAGAGAGTATGAACAAAAGAAGTGCACCCCTGCCAGGCAGATCTGGCATTATGGAAGTTGAGAGGAAAACCATACTGGCATCAAAAGCAGATACTCAGCCACAAAGCCATTTAGCCAAAAATATTGCAAATATTTTTTAAAATTTTTATTTTTTTGGGTCTTTTTTTTTCCCCTAAATGACCTTACTGTTTAAATAACGGCATTCACTGGGCTAAGTTTTTGATCTGAGATAATAATTTTGACTATGGACATTGCGATAGCGATAACCATAGCAATCATAGAGAATTTCATAAAACGTTTCTTTGCTTCTGTTTAGCTAGAAAAGTCCAAATAAAAAATGTAATATATATCTGGTGTGTGTTATACATTGTGCCATAAATGTCATTTGTTAGTTGTTTCTCTTTTTGTGGTTTGGGAGGAAATTCCAAGTGTAGCTGAGGGAATCTGGCTTTAAGCATAGAGAGAGCCCTCATTCATTGCATATTGCAATGCATTCTGGGAGGACTGGAAGATGTTTTGTGCAAGCAAAATCTGCCTGCACATGATAAGAAATATTGTAGGAAAGCAAAGCAGAAGACCCACAATGAAGACAGAAACAAAGACTGAGTTTCATAAAAGAGCAAGATGACCACAGTCCCCCTGAAGTGTAGTTTCATCATTGTATTCACAAATGGAAAAAAAGCCTGGAATCTCAGAAAGACAGATATAGCAAATCTTTTTCTCTAGGATAAGTTCTTTAGAAACTTTGTCCCCAGCAAGGCTTTGTCTAAAGAGAGATTTCCCTGAGGATTTCCCAAGAGACCTATTATGGGTATCATATATTCCAAACACTATTTAAGTCCACATTTTTTCTTGTTCGATTTTTGACATGAAACATAAGACAAAAATATCAGAACAGAATAATCCTACTTTGATACTGTTTTAGTTTACCCTATACCCAAAAGGAATGTAACTGTCCAAACTGGAATTATTTTTAGCCAATGACAGAACTGGGTTAATGACCATAGCTAGTATCTCATCTGGAGAACAGCATTTACAGTAGCACACCACAACATTGTAATGCAGTGCTGGATCCGTGGAAGAAAGAGAAATCTTCTTAGCTAGTTATCCAGAAGTCTTGAAAAAAAAAAAGTGTTTTTCTTGCAAGCCTTTCCTCTAATTTGCAACTATATTTTTGGGGTTCAGTGAGTGCTACAGGATTTGTCTGGAGGGGAAAATATCCAAAGCTGTAAAGTACAACATTTCTAACTAATATACTCTCCCCTCACATCATCATGCATGGAAGGCCAAGGAGAAAACCACTCAGATATTTTTAAAGCTGTGTAGTTGTATGATGCAGTGGACTGTGATAGCTTGCTGACCCAGGAAGTCACTTTAGTTTTATGCCCTGTGTCCGTTATGTGTGAAGTGGAAGCAATTTTGTGTCTGCAATGAGCTAAGGATATAGCTCCACTCACTTGATATCAGCATTAGAAGTAGTCGTCTAACCTGTCTCCTAGAGAAAGCTTCAGGAAGTAAAGAGGGAGAGAGGGTCCTCTCTGGCTGAGACCCAGAGACCCAGGCTGGATGAGATAAGCAGGTAGGATGTCACAGGGAAGATCTCTTGACTAGATAGGTCAGAAAGACATCTTTGATCCATTCATTATGTGGAATTCCCTCTAAGGTGCAGGCTTAACCTGGATTTGATTAATCTCAATAAATTTAAATTTAGATTTAGGCTTGATCTCAACAGTTATAGAATCCAATAAGATGCAACTCATCAGAAAGCTACCTTCCTGCTGTTTCATATCTTGCTACAGCTGAAAGACTCTGTGAAAAAGCACATTGAGAGGTCCAGGTACTAGTTTCCCATAGTGCAAACTACAGTCAAAAAAGAAGCAAGACTTAATCTCATTCTGGAGTCAAGCCAAAGACTGCTTAAATCAGGAACCAAGTCAAAGGAACTGAGGACAGTTTGACATTTTGATCCAAGTAGGAAGAAGCCTTCAAAGGCAGCTCAAGGCAAAATTCACTGGCTGCACACTTTGGAATACTATCAAAGGAATATTTGGGGTACCCCAGCTGACATAGTGAAGAGAAACCTTGGATGTATCTGCACTTCAGGACACAGCATAGATTGTGCTTATTTTCAGAATGGCTGGTATCTCACCTACACATAGCCAAGACACTTCTGCTTCCACCTTCTATTGCAGTGTAGCTGTACAACACCCCAGTGCCCTTCTGAAGTGCAAATATCCTGACAGTGCCTGTTGAAAAGTCATATGGGTTCTGCATCCAGGATGACTGCTTGAGCAATGTGAACAAGATGGAACAGGTTCTGACAGTGTTCTGGGGGTCTAGTTTTGGCAAGCATATTCCTGTTTAATAATGCCTGGATAATATGTGTTTATTAGGGAAAACAATAATCTTTCTTTTTTTTTTTTTTTTTTTTCTTGAGATCCATTGCCTTCACCACAGAGGTTAGCAGACTGAATGGTTATAAGTCTCAGAAGTGCAAAGAAGGTGTAGTATGATCAACAATTGATAATTTAGGGCTTTAATAAAACTGAAACAAAGCACAATAAGCAACTTTGTAATGCTAAATATCAGATATTTCACTTCAGAAGAAATAAGATACTGATTGCAATGTAATTAGACAAGAGTAAAATATTCACATGCAGAGACCATAATATTTTGCAAGAGGGATAAACACATAGCGCTTCTTCAGATTTTCTCAGTATTTCATCTTTAACAGAAATATTTATGGCATAAATCACCAAGGCCATCCTTGAGCTTGTATTGCAAAGCCAAGTCCAAATATGTTTTTTTTTTTTTAAGCTGAAAAGAGAAGCTGAGAGAACTCAACAGCTGTATTAGTCTTCATCCAACTCCAATATGCTTTTTTTTTTTTTTAGCTAATGGTAATAAGATAACCAAACTATTGTAATCTTGTCTAAGCAGCTTATGGTAATGGCATTTGTTTTCAGTTAGTTAAAGTAGCTAACTTTAATTCAATTGATACAAGAATTTAGTGCTGTTAATTGCATTCTTTACATGCTGCTAATAGAAGCTGGAATAGCTTTCAAGTAAATATTGTCTTAAACAGTACGTTCTCTGCCACTTCGCAAGTCAAGGCCAGCAAAGCAATTACTGGCCATTACCCAATTAACTTCTATATCTCTGAACTGCCTCTTCTTGGATCCTAAGCCCACACAAGAATTTCAGCTGGTTTCAAATAGTCATGCAAGTTATTGAAAGTGCTCAGTGCCTCAGAGATGGGCAACCCTGAGGTAAAATTGTACTTGAACAGAGCTGTTTCATACTGTTCACAGATACCTGAAAAGATTCTTGCATAGAATATAGAATATAGAATAAAGACATTTTGAGTTGAAAATTACACAGATACATATAGCTATATAAAGAAAAGTGATGTGATATTTATTTCATGCCACAGATTTTAAACATATATCACTTTAAATCTGAATATTCTTTTCCAGTAAATATGCTTAAATGTACAGAAATAGTAGATGATAGCTTACCAATATCATAACATTTTGATTACTGAATTCAGCATATACATTTTATGGGGTTTTTTTTGGTAGAAAATGAAGATATGTGATTTCTGCTATGACAAAAAAGTGGTTCTCTCACTATAAAAGTACTAAGTATTATAGAACAAGAAATACTTTTGCTTGAGAAATCCATTGTCAAACTCAAATAAAGCCTCTAACAGCTCATATTTTTGTTTTACTATTCTTTGTACAGAAGAATAGTCCTTCTTAATAATAATGTCCTTAATAATGTCCTTCTTAAAGGAGACAGAGCAGGCTGCATTTTGCTTCAAGGGGTGGCATGCCTCTCCCTTAAGCATCTATTTTATTACTGTGAAACCTCAGGAAGAGTTCAGATGTTGTGTTTTCCCTGTTGACCAAAATTGAACTAACACTCCTAAATGTAGGTCATTGAGCTCAGGTTAAATTCCTAACATGGACAGTGTGAGAACATTTGTGAGCTGATATTTCAAAGTTCAAGTTAGTAGCAGTAGAAAACCATGTCCTCCATCACGATTCTGTCCAAAATTGGTTTGATGTATGCTTGATTGTATATAAAATCACTATGAACTTCTCCAGTCTTCTGAGACAGACTAGTATCCACAGATAACTAAAGGTCTCTCTCCACGGAGAAAAGGGACTCTTTTGCTTGCCCATTTTCCATGACCTCTCTGTAGAAATGAAAAGAGACCAGCTGGTCCTGGACTGTATTCTCAGTTGGGGTTAGTTGTAACCTGTTGGCTCTAACAGACTTACGACAAGTTTCTCAGGCTAAAGGCACATCGAATGGATAGTCTGAGGAAGGCAATGAGGGTACCTGATGTTGATATTTGTTTGTTTTATTTTTTTGAAAGGAAGCTGATGTATCATTTATGCATGTTTTTGTCTTCTAGCTCCATATACAAGGTTTTCATTGAAGTTTGAAGTTATGGCTTCTGAATAATGTGTAACTGCAGAGGTATATCTTACTTCAGAGAATTCTTTGTTCAGGTTGGAAAGACAAGGGGAAGAAGAAAAAAAACATTCTATTATTATTCAAATTTTATACTGGTGTAGCTGAATAAAGTTCACCTTTAAGAGATTAGTCATTGAATTTTATTCAGTATTTATTGCTTTGCGATCTTAGATTTCACCTATAAATACCATTTCTGTTTGAAATAATGGAAAATATTTTCAAAGAAAACATAGAATTCTTCTATTTTTCTGCCTTTGTTTTTAAGATGAAGGAATCCCATATGAAGGAGAGAGAGAGAAATAATTCAAGCATCTGACTGAGGTTTTCAGCTTGGTGAACAAGTGCTCCCCAGTTCCTGCTTTGAGTGGATTTAATTTCATTTTCACTGAAGGGAGAGAGGAACTTATCACCTATTCTCTACTAAACTAATAACTGTGGTTGACCTTTACTGTTTGGGATTGTAAATGCTGCAGCTGCAAATTTTCTGATCCATCTACCTCTAGGTTAAATAGATAAGTTTGTTATATCCTGTCGTCAACACCAAAACTGGAGACAGAAGTGTTCATTTAGGACAGGGGCCCATGAGTATAATCAACTCTCCTGTGTATCAGAAAAAAATGGCATAGAATAATGGAGTTTTTTCATGTCAAGGAAAATAAAATGTTCCTTAGCATGGAAAGAGGGGCTTGAGAGAAGTAGGCCTGATAGAGGGTTGCTTTGACTTGGCTGAGGGCCTGTATATCACTCAATCTTTCACTCCTGAGAGCAAGTCCGTTCTCTCCTTCAGTTTCTCTTTGAAATGATTACATAGTTTTCCTCCTAGATTTTTAACAAGTCACAAGCAAACTGAAAATCCTGTAACATGATACACAAAGCAGATTTGTTCAAACTAAAGGTTTCATCTTGTGAAAAGCTGTCTGTCTTTGACTCCCTTCATCCAGTCCCCTAATTGTTCAAACCATGTATTATATATTATGTCTTTCCACTTACATTAATGCTCTGTGGTATACTGAACATATTTGAAGCTGAATGAAGATTATTTGAGCAATCAGAAAAGAATGTGGCACAAGAGGAAACTTGCATGTTTGCCTGGATTCCTGAAGCAAGAAGGTCATCTTTGGCTGTTAAGGGCCAGGCATTAGTGTCTTACCAGCCTGTCCAATGCCACACAGACTTGAATGGACTAATTAATATTTATATATATATATAAAAGAATATAAGTGAAGTAAGACTTATAAATGACCTCTCCTTAGACCAACTGATATACTGAATATATACAATAATATACAAACCTTTTGGCACATAAGTCCTATGTTAGGTTCAAGATGGCACACTTCATTTTCAGAACTGTGTCTGATGTTTTGTCAAATTGTGTCTGAAAATTTGTCTTTCTTTTTCTAATTGTACCTGCTAGATTAGCATTTCCCAGTCTAAGCTGGATGGATAACTTGCATTTTTCTGTAGAAATTATAAAAAGTTGGATTAATGCCTTATAGTGGAAAAAAAGTTTGGGTCATGTTGGTATTGGCGTTCATGCCAAATAGAGGATAGAAGAAATGATCTGATATTAAAAACCTATTGGATCCAACTGACCATTAGTTTGTTTTTCAGATAAATTCCTGCAGAATATCTTCTGCCTTCTATCGATATCACCTTTTTATATGTTCAAACAAGGTCATGTAATTTCCATATACATCAACTATCCTTCTTTTACCTATGGACAATTTAGAGGACAATGCACCTCTTCTACTTTAAGATATTGGCGGGCGTATCAGGCATGGAAATATCTATTCAAAATGCATTTATTTTGGATACCATTTAGATTTTGAAAGATTTTGTGTCTATGACAATTGATATGGCTTCTGACTAATCTGCTTGCACTGTTTTCCCTTCATCACAAGCTTTTATAATATTATTTTATTATATCTTATAATATCATTGAGCCTTTAAAATTTAATTAAAACCTTATTTAATCCTCTTTCTGAATCTGGCTTTTCTAATCTGGTCTGACACTTTTTGTTTCTGTTTTTCTTACACATTAAAAATATTTTAGATAGGCCTTTGTTGTGGTATTTCATAATCTAAAATATATTCTTCTAATTTGAAAATATTATATACATCATTTTAGCCAGGTATCTCAAAGAGAACATGTTTTGCATAGCTGGGCTGAGGAAATTATTTTTTCTCACGCTAAAGTGCAAGTTTTAAGTACATATTTTATTAATTAATTTATGCAGGAACTGTTTACAGGTCATGGGACAGCATAGGTGAAGGACTGTTTCCAGCAGGTGATGTGGATGGGACCACTGTGTTCATGGGGTGATTGAAGAGACCTTAGATGTATAGACACAAACCGTACAATAAGCCTGGCCCATAAAAAGTTAATCTAAAAAAGGTGTAGTTATGTTCCATTTTAATAGATAAAGTAGTAAGTATTAAGGTTTAGGTTTTTTTTTTCAGTTTTCTTGTTTGTTTGTTTGTTTTTCCCCAGGGTTTATATTTATACACTGTCACACTCTGTTTTTCTGAAGTTCAGTATTTTAGCCGATAGCACTTAAGACAAATGCATTTACTTTGGTTTGGAGATGAGTTTCTTAGGTTGAGCACAGAAGACACTGTTTCCTGATGCTTACCTATGACAAACACTAATAATCAGATGAACCTGAGCAAAGACTCACATATTTTTTGCTTAATTGTGACAGTTAGCTTATAACATCTAGAAAACTAACATCTGGAAAAATACAGTAGCCACAAATGTCAAAGAATTTCTGAATCAGCCAGATTTAAGGGACATATATAGGGACCTCCATTAATTGAAATCAATATAAAGTGTTCCAATAGAGGTGAACTCTACCCTAAAGATTTAGAAATCTGAACAAGCTGGAAAATGGAAGCATTAGCATGATCATTTCTGTTTCCTATAGAAATCTGTATCAGTCAGGAACTGGATGGAAGTCTCTCCCACTTTGCCTGATAAAAGATCAACCAATAGTAACAATGAACTTTTTGAACTTTTTTTTTTTTTTTTTACGTAAGGATTGTCATTAATATTCTTCCACTGAAGTCAAAGTTAGGGTTTACAGTAAGTCTCACAAGTTTTTTATGGAATCCTGCTGAACCAAAAATATAAGTTTGAGTTTTTTTCATCCCACTATATCTATGCATTACATATATAATTTCCAAGTTCTCTATGCAATCTCTATATTCACACTATTAAGTCATGAACTCTTTAAAAAAAAAAGGACATAAATCTAGGGAATTCACTCACATAATACCTGGGGCTATATCTTTGATTTTTGGCACTGTTCCAAGCAACAATGGACTTTTAGATACACTAATGTAATATTTGCATATGAGCCAAAAGACTTTTTTTGTTTTTTTGGCTTGTCTTTATTTACCTTATAGCTTAGGCATTCTTAAAATGCATTTGTGTTGATGAGCTAGGACAAAGTATATTATTATTTCTTTTTTGATTTTGAGCAATGAAAACAAGCAAGCTAAACAAAAACACTTTTGAATTTTTCTAGCTTTACTTTGTGGGTTCACTGCTCCTTCAACATTGTGCTGTCAGCGTATTTTACTAGCCTATATCATTTTTATAGATCATGAACTGTAGAGGCCTAAATGTTGACCTCTGTCGGGCCCCAGTAAATCTAGTTTTCCACAATCTAACATAGCTTCTCTGTTTTCTGTTTTTCCATCAGTGCTTTATCCACTCCCATGTACTTTCCTACATCCTGGCAACTTTTAGCTTAAACAGAGACCAGTAGTATGGAACTTTGTCAAAATGTTCTGAAGATCCAAATAAATTATGCTGTGTTTTATCAGCTTTGTCTGCAGCCTCCTGAAGCATCAAGTTAGCCAAGATCTTTTCTTTCTAAATCATTCTTGTTATCTCTGTTAGTTTAGCACTATGTATTTACTTTTATAACATGTCCTTTACTGTATTCCATATTAAATACCATAGTGATGGAACTGCAGTTCCTTGAGAATGCCCTTTTCAACTTTGTGCAGTGCAGTACTGTATTATCCATTCATTACAATCTTGGTATTTTAGCTGAATACAGTAAGCTTTCCAGTATTCAACTGGAAAGCAACTCCAAGTGCCTTTGTTTTCCAGACCTCTCTTTGAGGGATCCCAGCTCTACAAAGATTTTCACTGTTGCTCCATGAGGCTTGAACAGATTAATCTCAACATCATTTACAATGCCTATTGTGACGCCAATGAAGTAAATTAATCTTAACAGCAGGAAATTTTAAAATGTTTTCAGCAAAATGTAAACCTTTGAAAGATAATCCTGATATAGTAGGCATCTCTTTTTACATCAGAAGACAGGTAAACTACAAATTAAATTATGCAAGTATTAGGATATCCAATACAGCTTTCATTCCAGATTAGAATTCCACATTTTTAAAGGAAGTTCTTTTGGGACTAAAAAACATTTTATAATGTTTTAAATAGGTTATTTTGTGAATCTCAGAGACTTAATATGAAGCCAATATTTGAAGACTATTTGATCAATTAGTTTTTCCAAGTGTATATAAGAAAGTTTAAGTTTTTAAAAATCCATTCCCTGAACTTTTTGTAAAAAGCTTATAGAATTTAGATTTCTCATGTTTTAACTGTCACTTTTTTCAGGCTTAACTTTTATACCAAACATAGTCAATTGCTAAGGTAAACAGCAATTGTCAGCTCAATTTTGCCTTTTTTTTTTCCCTCTGTCTTTACTATGAGGTTATGAGCCCCCTTCACTCCTACCTCTAGCTAGTATTGGCACTACCTTCAGACTAAAGGCATTTTCTCATCTTACGACCACCTGTAAATAAGATGGTCTGATCTTAATCAAATCTTTAGTTGGTTAAGCTAGTATTATTAGCAATACTTATCAGTTGAATCAGACTGCCTGTGTAGCTTTGTTTCTGTTAGTTCTCAGGAGACAAACAAGGATGAAAGATAACTTTTTTTTTTTTAACTTTGAATACTCAAAATGATTTCTATTCCATGTCCTTTCAGAAGATTTAAGACATTCTAGTTGACCTCCAGGTACCATCCCATTCCAAAGAATGTTGGACTCTTGTAGATTCTGTCATGCACACCAGACCTTTAAAGCTGTCTTAGTCGTCTGCAATGGCACAAGATAATTGAACTGTGTCCTTACAGTAGGGTACATCACCTAACATTCAGTGAAAATGTCTTTGACTGGGCTAGTCACTTTACATTTTTTTGGTAGTCATTTGAGAGAAATAGGTTTTTCTAGTGTACATTTTAACTGTTTTGGACATTTTCTTTAGGAAGAAATGAATCATGTCCAGGAGTGCTTATTCCTCTCTGTAAGTTATATAGAACTATCAAGTTATATAGAGGTAACTCTAAAATTATAGAATCATAGAATCATAGAATGCTTCAGGTTGGAAGGGACCTCTAGAGGTCATCTAGTCCAACCACTCCGCACATGCAGGGTCACCTAGAACACGTGGCACAGGACTGCGTCCAAGCGGGTTTTGAAGATCTCCAGAGAAGGAGACTCCACAACCTCTCTGGGCAGCCTCTTCCAGTGCTCTGTCACTCTCATTGTTAAGAAATTTTTCCTTAAGTTCCTGTGGAACTTTTGATGCTTCAGTTTCTGGCCGTTTCCTCTAGTTCTATCAGTGGCCACCACTGAAAAGAGACCAGCACCATTCTCCTCACTGCCTCCCTTGAGGTACTTATAGACACTGATTAGATCCCCTCTCAGCCTTCTCTTCTCCAGGCTGAACAGGCCCAGCTCTCTCACTCTTTCCTTATACCTAGACATCAGTGGTCAATCCAGCCACCTTGACATAGGAATCTACAGACTTTCAAAATGTCATAGGACATTTCTCCTCCCTTTAGCTGCAACTCTGGAAAGGGAAAAACCATGGGAACCATGGATCCCATTATGCCAATTTCTCTGTGATTTCTCGTATCTCCAGATTTGTGAGATGTCCCTGTTTGGGTAAATGAATTAAAATCTGCTCAGTCTAACTAATGGAGTCTGTAAGACACAGTGTAGCTATTTACTTTAGCAGGATAATAATAGGTCTCTGGGTTCCATTTTATTTATTGATGACAATTCATTTTCTCAATTTATGTGCTTAGAATATTCGTCTGTAAGTATTTTAACTGCCTGAGTGTACCTGAAATATCCTTATGACAAAGAACTTGTGGGAGACCCATGTTTTCTGGAATAATAGCAGCAGGTCAGGAAAAATATATTAAGGGACCTCAAAATCCACTATGTGTTTATGTTTAAGAAACTCACTCTTTGTCTGGATCTTCTTTGACTGAAAGGAGAGTGCATATGCAGTCACCTATACTGCAGCCCCCAGAGCATATTTGTCTGAACAAAGTAGAATCCTACTATTTGGATATAATATTAAAATATATCCAAAAAGCTGCTTGAAGGTATGTAAATCCGTTGTGATGAACATATGAGACACCCAAGAGCAATCTGCAGGGGTCTAGCTGACACAAATTCTGCATTGCATCTGTTATTCCCATAAGATATCATATCTCAAAAGCACAAAACACCTGAGTTTGAGCTACTGAATTGCATCCTGATTTGTACAGATCAGTGTACACATTATTATACACATTGCTAAAATCCCTCTGAGGCTTCTCTTGTGCAGGGTAACCAGTCCCAGGTCTCTCAGCTTTTCCTCATATGAGAGATGTTCCTTAATCATCTTAGTAGCCTGTTGCTAGATTTGCTTAAGTAGCTCCATGTCTCTCGGACTGGGGAGCCCAGAGTTGGGCACAGTACTCCAGATGTGACCACACCAGGGCAACATTGAGGGGAAGGATCATCTCCATCCACCTGCTGGCTGGCAAAGCTAAGTTGCCCCATTAAGACTGTTTTTTGAAAGATGAACGTAAATGTTAAGAAATACTGAGGGTGTAGCCCACAATGCATTTCAAGTGTTTCCATGATTAGGGGGCAGTGGACAGGGGCATGCTAAGGATCCACATTTTGAATTTTGTGGAACTATAAAAATAAAAGAACATAAGTTGCTTACCTTAATTCTTTAACTGAAGCAAATTCATTAAAGGAAGTAATCATCTGTCACAGTTAAAATCAAACCATACATTCATCTAAATGCCTGGTCTTTAATATAATGCACTGTTTCACAGCATTGGTCAGTAATGACTCAATCTTTTGAGAAAAGCTCTTGAGCTTACTGCCTGAACTTCTGGCCTTTTACTAGCTTACCCTGAGGTCTTAAATGCTATTTAAATGTTAGTATCACAGTCTCGATCCAAAAAAAAAAAAAAAAAAAAAAAAAGAGGGGAGGAGGAAAGGTGCTTGAGACAAGAGTGGGAAAAAAGAAAACTGACTCAGTTCAATAATCCCATATGGGCAATTGCTGTAACATTTTATTTTGGCTCTTTTTTGTGTGAGAAAGTGTAATAAGCTTGCATTGATCTATGGACCTTATTCTTTGGGGAAATATGAGTCACAGATACATACTTTTGAGACACTCTTAAAAATATTATCTCCCAAGTGTTGTGTGAAGCTTTACAGCCTTCTTCCTGTAAATCTTCTATGTCACTGTTAGAACCAAGTCCAAAATATTTACATCTAAACAACTTATGGCATCTGTCAATAAAAAATCAGTTTGCTCCTAAACATTTCTAAGTGCAACATTTAAAACTGCATAAACAGGAGTAAACTAGTAGCAGTCTAAAGTTGTCATCATTGACAGTTATGATTTATCTTAACTCTCCCTAGCCATTTGGCTAAAGTTTTAAGTAAACACTTTCAGTCTTCCTCATGTTCTCTTTACTGCCACCTCCCACTAATAAGAGATGTTGCCAAGAAAAGCAGCCAGACAGTTCATTTACCTCCCAAACTTGCCTGAAAGTAGCTTGCCTGGTTTAGACAAGGGTCGAAACTACTACTGCACATTTTCAACAGATGGAACAATGCTTCACAAATTATTTACATTAAAGTTATTTGCTTTCAGGATGTGTGTTTAACGAATGGTTAGTTGAATGAAATATTGCAGCTCAGACAGAGAATGCAAGCAATTCAAGCAAGCCATTTATGGTGATAGATGTAGCTGTGATCCTTAATTTTCTACAAAGCAATGTAGCGTTTTGTGCTCATTCTTCACCAGCTCCTTGAATCTGACAAAAGTATGGTTTCTATTTTCACTCTCTTCCTCCTCCACCCCCCACCTCCCCTGCAGGCACAGTTCCATTAATCAACAATATAGTAATAATACCTTACACTGATAAGACTTTCTCTCATTAGCAGGTCTTCAGAGATCTTTACAAATATTAAATGCATAGGATCACATGAGGAAGTCATAATTACCCCTTTAAAAAAAAAAGAAGAAAGGCATCAAAAAGTTTAACGTGCTAATTGAAGACAGTTAGCTAAATACAGGCATGAACTCTCCAAACTCAGCTCCTCCTCCTTCTCTGTTCAGTCTCACATACTGCATTGTTTTTCTTAAAAAAAAAAAAAAAAAACATTTGAGGTAATGTCACTGCTCCTATATTTCTGCAGCTTTAAGCAGGGGAGTGAATCTCATAAGAACTTGATTTCTAATAGTTGCTAGAGAAGAAAAGCCATATGGAGTTTCTCCCTTCATGATCAGCTTGAGTTGGACAGCATATTATTGCTGCATGACATCACATTTCTTTGAAACACTTCTGAAAATAACTGAACTTAGCCATTGGATATCAAATTGTTAGGGAGGCTGGCCTATTGCAAGAAAAACAGAAAGTATCTTCAAAAAGAGGGAAGCATTCCACTTCAAAATACTGTTGTTCCAAATCTACTCAAGGAAAAAAAAAATCCCAGATCATTTATGTTTCTGACATAAGGGAATGATAATATTCTGTTTATCAGTAGTCTATTAAATAATTTCTTTAAAACACCAGACCACTAGTAGGATTAGGAAAAGTTTGTTCTCATTCCTTTGAAAAGAGCAGGAATCTTTTTCTTCACATCAGTAGGCTTCTGTTCAGACCTGCACACCAGGGAAAATCCCAAATTAATGTTTGTAATTTGGCAAAATTAAGTAACAACCAAGGGCTTGCTTCAAGTGGTGGGTTGCCTCACTTCTTCCAAGAGGAATGTAGGGTAGCACTTGCCAGGAAAATCTTTTTCTCCTCTAACCACTCTTTTCACCACACTTCCAGGTTGGCAGAATAAATGAGCTAAGCCTCCCCAGCCTTACCTTTAGCTGGTAGGCTTATCAAAGGGTTTGCCTGAAAGGTCTATTTTGTCTGTACTGGTTTTTCTCCTGAAAACTTTGTTTTTCATGCTTTTAAATTATCTCAAAATAATTTTATACCCTAGACAAGTTTACAATAGGAAAAATTATATGGTTGTTTTGGGGTTTTGTTTGTTTGTTTGTTTGTTTTAGTTCTCATTGCAAACTTTGAAAGAAACATCTGCAAAAGCTTGAAAATAAAAAACTTAATTCTTGAGTATACTAAAAACACACATGCACACACACACACACACAATATTCCATAGCTACTTCTATATTTTAACCTACCTCACTTAACCAAAGGCAGTTGTTTAGGATAGCTTTCATCCACCTTTTTCACCCTTGCTTTTCTAAAGATGGAATCCTTGTCTCTTCCATTTGCCTTTCACCAGAAGTCTCTTTTTGGTTCCTTTATTCAGAGGGTTACAATTTTAACTACAAAGAATTCTTTAACAAATATGTCCTTTTCCCATTCTTCTGCTTTGGACAAGTTTTTCTTTTTCCTGAGAGGGTTTTTGTTTGTTTGTTTGTTTGTTTGTTTGTTTTCTGAAATTATTTTTATTAGAATTTACACTTCTAACTAGAATATCCTTTAGGTGTTTAGAAGACCCTTTGGCAGTACACAATATTTTCAATGCTATTGTTAAATTTTATAAATTGTCTCTCACAAATAGGTTTCAGAGTACTCACATTTTATCAAACCTACAGGAGTAACTCACGTGCGACAGCTTTAGGCAAATGGTGTTAATCTTTCTAGGCTCCTTATATAGCTAATGGAGAGAGCTATGCCCCTCTGTAGAGCAATTTAGAGCATGCGAGTTAGCAGGATATAAATCCATAAAGCTTCTTAGTGGAACTAGCTTTCCAGGAGTACTTAATGCACGCTGGCAGCAATGAAGGCTAGCAGCGTACTGGGCTGTATCAACAGAAGCATAGTCAGTAGGTTGAGGGAAGTGATTATTCTCTTTTACTCAGCACTCATTAGACCACATCTGGAGTACTGCATCTAGTTTTGCGTCACCCAGCATAAAAAAGACATCAATAAATTTGAGAGAGTCCAGTGGAGAGCCACCAAGATGGTAAGGGGCTGCAGCACTTGGCCCGTGAAGAGAGCTTGAGGGATCTGGTCTTGTTCAGGCTGGAGAAGAGATGACTTTGGGGACTGAAAAGCAGCCTGCCTGTGCCTGCAGGAAATCCAGACACCTTACTGCAGTGTGTGGTCAGAAAATGAAAGACAATGGTCATAAACAGAAACATGGGAGTTTCAAACTGGCTATGATAAAGCTTTTTTTTTTTTTTTTTTTTCCCCTGAGTAGTCCAGCAGTGGAGTAGGCTACGTAGAGAGCTGGTTGGGCAGTCTCCATCCATGGAAATTTTCAAGACTTGACCAAAAATATACCCTGAGCCACTTTGTCTGCTCTCACAGCTAACCCTGCTTTGATCAGGAGATTGGACAAGACACTTCCAGAGGTCCTTTCCAATCTGAATTATTTTATTAGCCTATGAAATTAAACAGTGAAGGAATGTCTGGTCTCAATTCAAACAACAGCAAATGATTTTAAAGCCCAAATGTCTTCTGCCTTCCATCAGAATAAGTCAAGCCTTACCTAAAGTGAATGACTGCACATTGGAACAAAACTGTTGTAGGTGGAACGGAAATACTGCTTTGTGTTTCATACCAGGACTGTTTCATGTTGGTGCTGCTAACACTAGAGGGAACATCTTCCTTTCATGCTGTTATTCCAGAGGATTTTGAATCTGCTTCATAGCATTTGTGCTGTGACATCATATATCTCTTCAATGCATAGTACTCGACTCATAACTATATCATATAAAAATGTTCACACTATTATATACATGTATATGTAAAATGAAGTAAAGAGCATTGTAATCCACTAAAATCATGTAAAAAAGTAGTAGAGAAGCAATGCAAGAATAAAAATAAACACAAATTCATTTAAACATATACCTATTTAAGCACATCAGGATCTGTGCCCAAGAATGATCTGAATATTAAGGTGTGAATGTGAGGGATGGAAATGAAAATATAAAATACATTTCATTTATACTTATTTGAATTGACTGCCATCTCTGTTTCTGGTGGAGAGGTTTGCACAGTCCTGAGAGTTAAACTAGAGACCTTAACAAATACAGTAGAGTTGGAGGCTAACTTGGGAGAAGAAGACTACTCATAAAACACACACAAAGATCAAAGTCCTAGCGATGGACTGTGGGGACTTTTGTTTGGGTGCTAAGATGAAGGAAGGACAGCTGAAATTGCTAGTTTGGGATTATGACTTCAATTTTCCAATAGCAGCAACTGATAGGAGCATGTAGTGATAGAAGAAACTCAAGGACAGAGGATGCTAGGCATGCCAGGATGAGAATGAAGGGATCTAATTTGCACCTGAGAAAAACTGCCATGATAAAACATTGAATAGACTTTAGAATCACATGCTAATATTCATCAGGCATTTCAGGGAACATTTGTAGAGGTGGAACTGAATGTGAACTACATAGGAAAAAAAGTGTTTGGCCCAGAGAAGTCTGCAGTTATCAATGTTGTACCCTGCAATGCAAAAGTGACCACCAGTGGGCAATAATGTCTGAATTATGCGTTCTCTCTGGACGGTTCATTTTTAAAATTTGTGGGTTCTATGCATATTAGATCATATATATAAATTTTTACTGTAACATAGAATGCCATATGCAACAATAATATCCAAATTCAATGGAAAATAATAACTGTATATTGTTCCTTACATAATATATTGCAAGTTGCTCTAAATATACCTGAACTCAATTATCACGAAACTCTGGGCAACTTAGTCAGAGAATCCAGAAGATGCATTTTGCTTTTTAATACTGTAGTAAAAATATTCAAAAGTCAGCAGTGACTCCTTTTATCAGAAAGTAAGCAGTAACATATTTTTGAAGGCATATAATTTCTTATAGTAAATAAAAGGACTCAGGCTCATTGCTTTCCTTTGTAAAACATAGCCCAAAGCAGAAAACATATGTTTATTCATTTTCCTCATTTTTAATGGCTTAATTATTTCTTGTTTGATTAGAGTGCACCAACTGCATGACATAGTAGTTATCTCTATGGGCAGCATTTTTAGAGCATTTGGTAATGGAGAGCAGTATCAGAGATGCTAACTTCCTTGCCCCCATCCAGATTCATATATCTCAAGACATTGCATGGAGATTTTTGCCCCACCTATTGCACACACTTGTGCTCTCTTGTAATGAAAGGAGCTAGGAATTCATGTATTCCAAGAGGAGCTGCGCTACACGCTTTTCTCGAACCTACATGCTGATTGTTAAGGAACAGAAAAGAGAGTTTTTTCCTGTGCAAACGTTCATGTAACTCTAGCTGTGGACTTCAACTCATGACACAGAACAAATTCTTTTGACATGGACTGGCACAAACTTTTCAAAATTAAAAATGGCTTCTCCATACTTCTGCTAGTTCTATCAGGCTGACTCAGTACTAGCATAAAGATTTAAGAACAAGTGGGAAGATCATTTATCTGTGGATCTTGCAATACTTTAGTCAGCTGTTCCTTTGCAAAACAAGGTGCCCTTCCACCTGTATGCAACTATGCCTCATGGATATAACTCAGCAGAGTTACTCCGACAAACACCAGCAGAATAAGTGTTAGCAAAACACCATGCAATATCAGCAGCAGTTCAATAAATATGCAAGGAATGGAATCAAACTGTGTCAGCTGCCTCCACTGACACCTCACCAAATAGTTGAAGAATTGTTTAGTAAAATAAGTGGAAGTTGAGCAAGGACAAAGAAAGAGGCCAAGTGGAAGTTGTGCAAGGACAAAGTAAGAGGCATTTGATATGATTCAAGCTGCCTGGGGAATTCAAAACAGTTATCAGTAGCAAACATTCAACCAACAAATTTACTTGCAGTGACTCCCTATCTAGACACTGATCCCTTATTTGAAAATTTTATAGCTGCTATATAATCATAAATGCAAATTTCACACAGAGCTGATACCGCAGGGGGAGAAACGTCTATATCTGGTAGACTGTGGTCACTGCTGTTGAGGCGTTTGGTCACAAATCAAAAATTTCAAATAACAAGTGCTGACTTACAATTTTTAAATCTTATAGACAATTTTCGTCTGTTTGCATTGTTTCTTTCATTTTGCAAGATGATACATGTTTATATGAAATAGTAAGCCAACAGTTATTTGTCTATTTGTTTTGTTCATGGAATCAATTGCATGTCTCCAAAGAGAAGAGTCTCAGTTTGGATCAGAATACCATAGTTTAAGCCCAGATTTTATATTTTATGTTTGACTCACTATAGTATTATAAACTGCACATTTTTGAAGCTTATTATGTTACTGTTATTCTTTATGCAGTATTAAAATGTACAGCAAGCTTAAAGAAAAAATCTAAAAAGTGTAACTGAATCAAAATGGGACAGAAATCAATCTCTTCATCTGAGCCATTTAGAGCTCTGAAATATATATATATATATATATATATATAAAAGCTACACATTAACATTATGTTATAATGCTTTTATTTTGGACAGATTGAATCAAACCCACATACCTGAATTTTGGGCAAGTCTGAATCCAGACTTTAACTTTTGAATTCCAGTCCTCACTGCAACTAATTATGCAATACATGGTTACAGGAGATGGTGTCAGGAAACCTCCTCTACTTTTCAGCTGTTTGCATTCTGCACAGATGAAACATTAATCTTCTGGTAAATTCCATTATTACAGTCTTTTCAGGAACAAGTGCTGAAATCATTGGCTGATGACATAGTGTTGAAATAAACATGTATTAAATCATTAATAACTAAGCATAACAGTATCATCTTGGCTGCCTCGTGAGGGTTTAGTGTGCTGTGGGATACAAGCAATGTCCTTTGGTTTCTTCCTCTGTTGACTCTAAATCTGGCCACTTTGAGGCAAGCTTGGCAGCTGCAACACCCGCATGCCAGTTCTGGAATTAAATTTTCCAGCAATTGGAAAATGAGCTGGCACGTTCATTTGGCTGGTTCAAATAAAGGCATTTCTGATCCAGGTCTAGGACAACCCGTGAGACTATTTAATGGCCAGTCTGCTGGTGGACTATTTTGTTTTAACATGCCCATTATATTATAAAAGACTTTGCCTGACCGTAATATGTCAAAGGACTAAAACCAGTAAAAAGGCAAAATACAATGAATTTTCAAAATTCTTTATGTCTTTCATGGAAAATAAGTACAGATAGTTTGTTAAACTTCTACAACACATTTTAAGTGAAGACCTTTTATACTCTGTAAGATTAATAGTTCCCTAATGAAATGACCCTATAGCATTTATAGGAAATGCAATCAAATTTTCTCCAGAAATATATTAAGTTTCTGTAGAAATTGTTTGAATTAAAAATTTATGTATAATAATTTTTAAAATATATGCTACTGACCTGCGTAGTAGAGAGATTCTATGGAAATTTCTATTTTTTTTTTGAAAAAATATATTTTTGAAAGAAAATATATAGAGAGACTTTTATACCACAGTCTATCGTATTTTCCATAAAACTCCCACAGGATGGGCATTTGCATTTCTTCTCCCATTTAGGAAATAACCAAAACTTTCATTTGGTTGAAGGGAAGGTGATTCTTCCTTGAAGGAGACCATTCATGTGCTTGAGAATCCAGAAAGCCAGCAGGAGAGATCCAAAACTAGAGCAAATAGGAATCATTCACTTTTACTAATTGGTAAAATCCTTACTCAAATTAAGATAATAGCAAAAGCAATAGAAACTGTATTCTCCATTTTATTTTGATTAGCATGTTTGCGCCATAGACTGTTTCAATCTATGAAGTTTAAAAGCCTTGCTACAGATCAGATACAAGCATTTTGTGTAAACATTTAAAAATATTTACTAAAGAACAAAAACATATTGAAGTCATATTTTAAAATGTACTTTAAACTGAGTTCAGAGTCTGCACAGCTACTAATGTTTATTCTTTGATCTGAGACAGAAAAACTAAATCCTAAGCTTTTTCCATCCTCAGATGTCTGTTGAGCCATCCACACAGTAACTCTCAGCTTTTACCAAGTCTTCCGTTGCTTGGTGGTGATAAAAGCAGCAGAGTGGTTAAAGAAAGTGCAGGAAATATGCCTTGTGCCCTTTCTTCTTAATGTGCAATTTTCGGTGCTATAAATGGATGAGGGTCACAATCTCCAGATCAGACTGACACTGGAGATCCATGAGGAAGAAATCATTGCCTTACAGAAAAAACAGCCAAGCAATGATCATATCCTCTCTCAGACCATTTCCTTCTCATGTACTCAAGTGTTGCATGTATTCTTCCGTAAGACTGTCTAAATCTTGATTACTTGGTGGTGGTGGTGTTCTTCTTTAAGCTCCAGATATTGGAGCTATGAGAAGGGTTTCAATTTTAGAGGGAAGGAAAGCCATTTCTATTTCTTAAGATGGTGAAATGATGATGAAAAGTGTGACACTAGTCTGACCTAATGTCAAAGAAAAAGAATGATCCCTTTTCTTTTTTGACCAAGAATATTATTTTGTTTGCGCCCCGACTCATGTTTTCTTAATGATTGAAGCCAGATGCAGGTAGTGCATTGCTTGTCCATCATTGTGGTGCTACTCTCTATAGGCAGAGAACAATTTCAATCCTAAACCCTCCATATTGGTATTCACTGAATGTATCTATTATAGAACAGGATCCCAAGAGCTCTCTGTCTATGCTTCAAGATCTTCTTCCCAGATTCTCCTATCCTTTATGAAATCCATATGCCTGATTGATAGATCTAACCTTAAAAAGTTAGGAATTCAGCCCTGCAGGAAATCCCCATCTTTCATTGTTTCTTTTTCATCCAAATTAGCTCAATGTTTCTAAAATACTTTTGTTATTAAAAAATTATAATGCGTATATATATAAATATGCATATATATATATACAGAAGTATCAATGGTTGAAATCAGCCTGACTTTAAACAACATCGACTTGAGCTGATGAGATAACTGAGAGAGCCATAATTTTGGTAATTCATGGTCACATTCTTAGTTTTGTGCTAGCATACCTATTTATCTTAATTGTACGTATCTGATGAAATACATCCTTTGGGATTTTTGTGCCACTGTGTGTATTCCTCCCTAGATAAATGAGTTATAGGGAATTAAGTCAGGTCTTAAATAGTCCTCTAGCAATGCAGTGATAAAAATTCCAGGGATAAGCAGGGATTCCCCATACTGTAAGAGTACTCTTACCCTTCTTGATCTTAGCCTGTGATCAATTTCTATTTATTAATTCTGTTGCAATTATGCCTAGTAAATCCTGAAAAGGATTAGAGTGCAGATATACAAGCTGCCACTAAGTAATGTATAGTTACTGCCTCACTAAATTCGGAGTTCAATAGTTAAAATATATACGGGGGATAAATCTACCATGAAAAGAGAATGTTCATGAGTCCTCTGAGGTCTTAGTGGACCCAAATATGCAAAACGCTGCCACAGCTATTTAGGGTATCTCTCCAGAATCTGGCTTTAATGAGGATAGAAAAAGCAATACTAAGCTGTCTGAAAATTTTGATGTGAATTTCTTCCCACGTATGAGGGGGATGGGACAGTGTGTAGAGGCGTTTGTGAGAAGGTGATAAGAAATGGCACCATTAGTGAAGTGATGGTGGAGTTACACCGAACAATTCGACATTAGAGTTGATAGTGGGTGTACCAAGGATAAGCCAAAGCCAAGTGTTTGTGAAGAGAGTAGGAAATGATTTAGTATAGAGAAATGTAGAACATGCAGTTAAAGTTAGATTAGGCATAAATTTCCTGAAAACTTCATTTTCAATCATCCTAGAGCTATTCCATTTCTACTTTTAATAAAATAAATAGTAAATCTATCAGAGGAAAATAAAGTGTCACCTTTTTATCAAAATGCTTAGAGACGGGAGATTTTGGCCTGGTCACAGAATAGCTAGTTTCAATTCCCTTCTCTGCATCTGGAAATTTTAATCTTAATTTTATGACACCTAAGACACTGTCAAAATGAAAACCTGTTGGGTTTTCTAAGATATTTTCCTCCTAGTGATAATACAGTTCTGTGTGATAAGAATAATTAAATGCGCCCTGGAGCATAAACTGGAACTCAGTTGTTCTACTTCCTGGATAAGGGACTAGCTACTGGGCCAGTCATTTCCATCTCTATCTTCATGGTCATTTAAAGTTAGTTAATATAACAAGTTAATATAACAAGTTAATTAAAGTTAGTTAATATAATTAGCTAATGTTAGTTAATATACACAGTGATCTAGCTCCATCATGAGTGACTTCAGCCTCAGCGAAGTTTATTTAGTAACGGAGATACCCAGCTGCTATCTGGTCACTTCGGTTCAAATCCACCCACTTCCAGTTTCAGAACAACATGTTTTCCTCCTACCCCCATAGCCTGGAGTTGTATAAAATAAGTTATTTTTCTGGAAGGAATCAGAGATGTCTTCTAATCCCCTGGAGCAACCTACAGACTTAGTCTCACATATCTCAGCTGGATCTCTAACCCTGTGCTATTAGAGAAAAGAGGATTAGCACTACCTTCTCCCATGGAGTTTGGTGAATCTAGCCCTCATTTCCTATAATCTCTTGGAAATTGCAAGGGTGATTTGCTTTAGTCTGACTTAAATACATCACATTAAACAAGATGATTTTTATGATTTTACTGTGTCAAGATACATAAAAATAATCACATTTACTTTGATCCTAATTGGATCAGAAGCAGGTTGCCCTGACAGGTTGTGCAAGTCTCCATCCTTGGAGGTTTCTTAAAACTTGACTGGATAAAGCCCTGAACTGTCTGGACTGACCCCAGGGATGACCTTTCTGTGATCAGGAGGTTGAGTAGACACTTCCTAAAATCCCTTCCAATTTGAACTTTCCTATGATCCTATGTTCAGTTAAATTTAGGATTTTTTTTGAGATAGTCAAATGAGAAAAATTTACACATTCTAATATGTATTTATTACTGATACTACCATGTGAGTTATAAGAACTTATTCTCCTCTGAAGTTATTCAGAAGCTAGTAGGATGTTTGCTTGCATTCATTTTATTTATTTAGTGGCTGAATGGCTTCATTAGATCAGGTGGTCAAAGAAAAGATCTATGAGGTGCAGCAGTATTGACTGGCGTCTGCAACAAACTAGGTCACCAGCATCACAAAATATCAGGGGAATTATTTACCAAATGTTGATGCCTGAGTAAAAACTAAATCAAAAATGAACATTTTTGGAGAGTTTGGTAAGCTTTAACATTTCACACAGTATTCTTAAAACCACCAACAAAGACAAAAACAAGCAAACAAACAAAAAATGTCTAATGAGGCTTTAGGGTTTTTTAAGCAGCCAGAAAATTAAGCCAATACCTTGAAAAATAAAAGTCACTAAAGTTCCACCCATTTGTAACTTTTAAAACAAAGCCTTAAAACATTTATCATGGAAGGCTGTAGGAAAATGGCTGAATGCCATTCCCAAGTGATATAAAATCATGCAAGTTATTGCCTCTGACTTCAGGTACTACTATGTTATGCTTTCAAAGTGTTCTGAGATGAATATGACTGAAAAATGAAGAAATTCCTCTCTAATGTTTTCTTCCTTTTCTAGGACGTTACTTCTGATTTTAATACTCTTCTGGTGCAATTTGGCATAAATTCAGAGTGTTTTAGAGCAGGGGAACTATCAAATCAGCAAATTCAAACTTGGTACATAACTACATTGTAAATTCACTTTTTCCTCCATTAAATCCAACACTGTGTTTAATAATGCATTCTTTTCAGAAGAACATGATCGGGTGATGTAAAGAGATTAAGTATGCACCATTTCAGTGGATCTATGAAAGGTAGGTCCAGTCATCCTGCCCTTTTTTGTTGTCTAAGGTTCTTTCCCATTTTTTTCCATAAACAGTTAATTTGGTCATCATCTTTCTCTTTCATTGCAGAAGAGTGTTTTTGAGCCTGGTAAAAAACAAGGCTCAGCAACAACCATCCCTAAGAGAAAATTACTGCGTAACTAAACAAAATAATGAATGACGCAAATACAATGCCAGCAGTAGTAAAGAGAAATTAGTTCAAGCAGGATTTTAAGAAATCTCAAGATGAAATTAAACATAAATAAATGCCCTTTGCTCTTCATCTGAAGTTCAGTACTATTTTGTCTAGTCTTCTCTATGTATTTCCAATTTCCTCCATCCTTGTTTCATTGTTACGTTTGGCTATAGCTGCATCTGCACTTGACATTTTTATCAATAACAGAGTGGACAGTTGATTGTTTTCCTTCTTTCTCTTTCTCTAAGTAACAAATAAAGTAAAAAAGAAAAAGAAAGAAAAAAAAGAAAAAAGCAGACTTCTCCATACCATGCTTGTTCACCAAGGCTGTGTTCTGCTGTGACCCTCAGGACTCCTGGTCTTCCTCGGCATCTGTGTGCCACAAAACAGGCAGCCCTGCCGCGAAAGCAGTCATGTGCAACCACCTCCCACCTTCTCTTCTGGTGGCCTGTACTCAATGCCATAATGGAAATATCTTGATAACACATCATTGATACAGAGAAACTATATAGAGAGGCTAAAATGCCATATGTAAAGACTGGAAGAGTGGTTTGAAGAGCTTCTAGGGAAATTCCCATAAGGATATCACTCCTGTTCTTATTGGAGCAACCTCCGGGCAGCATGCAGGCCTTTTTCTAGTTCTAACAAACTAAGAATAGGGGGTACTGTTATATCAGTACCTGTATTTGAGCTTTCAAACTTCTACAAGACATGACAGTGTATTGAGCAGGGGGGTTGGACTAGATGATCTCTAGAGGTCCCTTCGAACCTCAACCATTCTGTGATTTTGTGATCCTGTGGCAGATACAGTTAAACAGTACTGCAACTAGTCACACAGCAAATATTGCAAGAAAACAGGAAACAGTTCATTAAGTCAAGCAAATAATTGAATTCCTCATTAACTGAAAAACTGATAGGAAGAATGCTCTTGATCTGTTCTGAGAAGAAAGTAGCTTGGTTTTCCGACTGGAAAAGACCTAAATAAATAAATAAATAAATAGAAAAATAAATGCTTCATTTGAGTGGAAGTAAAAAATGTCCAGAAAATTTTTAGTTTATTTCCTTTTTGAAATATTTTAATTTAATGTAGGCACATTTTAAAATTAAATGGTATGGCTGCTTACAAATCTTATCAGCTTTAACAACAATTCACAGAATCACAGAATCACAGAATGGTTGAGGTTGGAAGGGACCACTAATCCAATCCCCCTGCTCAAGCAGGGACACTTGACACAGGGTGACATCCAGGCAGGTTTTAAAGATCTCCAGAGAAGGAGACTCCACAACCTCTCTGGGCAGCCTGTTCCAGGGCTCTGTCACCCTCACAGGAAAAAAGTTCTTCCTCACATGGAGGTGGAACTTCCTGTGTTTCAGCTTGTACCCGTTACCCCTCGTCCTGTCACCGGCCACCACGGAGAAGAGCGTGGCCCCATCCTCCCTACAATCACCCCTCAGGTACTTGAACATGTTAATCAAACCTCCTCTCAGCCTTCTTTTCTCCAGACTAAACAGGTCCAGCTCGCTTAGTCTTTCTTCATACGATAGATGCTCCAGTCCCTGAATCATCTTCGTGGCTCTGCACTGCACCCTCTCTAGAAGCTCAATGTCCTTCTTGTACTGGGGAGCCTAGAACTGCACCCAATACACCAGCTGCGGCCTCACCAGAGCAATTACGCAAAATCAAGTCAAACTTATGAAAAGTTTTGGTGATTTGAATTTGTACTGCAGTATATAGATTGTCCAAATGAAAAGCAAATATTTATACCTCTTAAAGTGTTTTTTTTTCTTGCTCTAAAGCAAACAAGGCAGGTAAGTATGATAGAGTATGATACATGTAATACCATACATCTATACTTTTTTCTAACTATATTGGAAGCTTTTCAAATGCAAGACAAGACATACAGAGCTGTCTAGAACTTAAGAAAAGAAAGTACTATGTCATTTGAGATGAGTTTCACTTTATAGACTGCGTAAAATCTTAATATCACTGTGATATTTTCTAAATAAATCACTAAGATAGATAAAAAGCCCATTTCTCCTTGAAAATCATCTGTTTATTTAATTGCAATAACAAAATGCAGATTTCCATCTCATAAAGTTTCTATTTGGAACATTGTTAACATGCAGTAAACCTAATTACTTATTAAGAAAGCAATGCAATCAAGATAGAAAACAATAGGTGGCAATATCTCCTAGCAAGCCTAATGTGTAAACTTCAATGCCATTAACAATCTGCTGCCATATCCACTATCAATACTTTCCTTCTGAGTCACATGTAAATGCTGAGAACACAGATTTAGTGTGTCCACGGAACACAATGTACATCCAGCAGAACGGCATGTGTCCAACCCTATGGAAGGATGTACGTCACCAAGCTCTGCTGAAAGCCATTGGTGCCTCATTCAAGCCAGGGCAACCCCTGAGCATTCAGAATCTATGGCAGGCAATAATTTGGCATTTATTTTAAATAAATGTTCTTCTATTTTATGCCACCCTATTCAGCTGCAGAACCACAACAATTTGCTCACTTCAGAGAAATAATAAATGAAATCATTTTGCATAAAGAGCTAATTTATCGCAGAGCTGTTCCAAGGCTACTTTTTTTCTGGACTTCATGCTTACTTCAACTGGCTGACTCATACGGGAAAGAACAGACCAAAGCAATATGCTCAGTTCTAGCAAAAGCAGCGGGTTCTGTGCAAATTTAGAAGTCTTGCATGAAAGAGCAGTGCTGATTGTGGGCATGAACTTAGTGTAGATGTTTTACTGGAGTATGTAGAAGTAAGACATGCTTTGCTGGACATCAGATCTGAGAGTTGATGTCTGTTCCAATGTGATTCACAAGATATAGTTAGTGTTGACAAGACAATATGAGAGACAACATTATGCATAATTAAGATGTTAGTCTGGGAGCCACAAAACCCAGGGTCTGTTCTTGGTGTGGTCACTGAGCTGCTCTTTTGAGGCTTGCCATCCATCTTCTGGTCTGCGTAGATACTGAGCCCTCTAGGGTTGGGGTTTGCCCTCTTTCACCATGCACAAGATATCCTGCAGCAGGGTCCTGATTTTCTGGAAGTGACTATTAACTCCTGAAAGGCATCTCAGGAAAAGCTCATTGTCTTTGCACAGGAAGAAAGTACGATTTTTACTGAAAGGGTGTTTAAACAAGGTAAACAAATATCATGCCTCATCTTCATTTCCTGAGAGCACTCTAGTGCTCATCAGTCCTGCTGCCCTAACAGAAGTGACCATGCAAATGACTGAGCAGAAGAGAAATCAGATAACCCCTCAGGACTTTTCATATTAAACAAACATGGAGTAAGAAATCCTACTGTAGAAACCAGCACTTTCACAGTTTAGCTTTTAACATCACTGATACAGCACTTTCTTGATGGGGTAAGGAGGAGGGGAGGAGATGTATGCTAAGAAGAGAAATGAATTTGTGCTTGTGATTCCCTTTCTAGGTTTTTCTATACATTCATATGAAATATATTGCCAGCTCACTTTTAAAACAAGAGATCTATATCTATCTATAATGATGGCTGCATTTTGGTCTGTGATTAACAAGTGATTAACAATATGTCTCTCCAGCTTTGAATCAGATATTTAAACTGTCATCAGAAATGGGAGGATTGTCAAGCACAAACAACCTCTTTGTGCCCAGCTGACTAATTTGGGGAAAAAAAAAATATCTGTGTTAAATGCTACTTCTTGCAAGCTGTGCATTCCGAGCTGACTAATTCTCCAGGAATTGGAGCTTCTAGGCATGTGATCAGAATTAAACCTTGTATCTCTGTAACACGATGCTCCTGTCTTATGTATATGTTGATGTGTAGAGACATATCTTTGAAAGGCCACAACTGAATATAGATATAAACTCTTTTTTTTTCAATATTAAGCTAATTCACAAACTATTCTGCTTCTTTGAGTTTGAGCTTTACTCTTCCATGTATTGAGATCCCCCGTCTCCTTTTAAAATCTGCTCTGTAGTGCAAGCTGGGATTTTAAAAAAGCATTCATCAGTAGTATTGCTCATTAATTTCCAGACATCAATTCAGGCCAGCACTTAGTGTTTGCAAAAATCCACCCATACAGCTAATTAGTTACTTAAAATAAAATGATTTAAACAGTTACATGATTGTAGTTAGGAGAAGACTCCCTCAACATGCAAGCCTTCATTCAATCAGATCACTCTGAAGTGACACTGCACCCATTCCAAAACAGGCTTGAAAACTGAAAACTGCTTTTCACATTAGTTCTACTGAGACTCATCTGATGTTACATCTTGACTGCAGTTTCTATTCTCCTTCTTATTCACTCTGGAAAAACTTGGTACATTTTCTGCAAAAGCTGATGACATACACAGAGAAATCTTGCAAAACTAAAAGTGGGGATAAATAAGCTTAAAATATGCATATACTTTTTACTTTAAAGTTTTGAAGCAGAAAAGTCTTCTACAGAGAATACAAGTGAAAATTCTCTCTCTTCCATAGAAAGACAACAATTTCTAGAAGAACAACTAAAGAAACTATGGGGTGTTTGGATTCTTGTATTGTGCAGGAGAATGAATTAAATAATGGCAATAGTCTTAAATGATGACAGTAGGCTTTAACATGAGCATAGCTTTTGCCTACTTCTCTATCCTTAAGAACAGCACTGAGAAATACAGTAAAAGTTCATGTTTGTACTGTGCTGCTAATATCAAACCATGAACAATACTGCAGAAGTAAGTGAAGATGAGATTGCTGTGCAGGTTTTCATATCTATGCCAGGTTTAATCAGCCAGCATGAATCACTATAGTAGAAAGGCATGATATTACGTACAACTATGTGAAAGTTTGCTGGTGATCCTGAAGAACTACCCCCACTCCTAAGCCTTGTCACAGTCTAACATTTTCATTGCAACTGCTATCCTTGCTAGCTTCATTAGAGTCAGCATCTCAATGTCTATGCTGTAATTATAACCAGACCTTCATTTGATTACCCAGGGGTAACTCAAGAGTGACTTTGTTAATGAAAACGGGCTGCTCTGTGTCCTTGGGACAAGTGCAAGAGAAATTGCTGACTTTGGTCTCCATTTGGGGCCTTGAATGAGCTTAGGCAAAAACTTGAATTTATTCTTGGATTTTGTGGTATGAGAGAAAAAAAATCTCCTGAAGAAAGTAGTGTGATGATAAATAAATGTTTTCTTGATTTTTATATATCATCAGCATATCTTTAATCAGTGCTTGATTTAGGTAAGAAGAAAAGTGTTGAATGAGGTGTTCATATCTCACTGAAATTAAAGCTACGTTGGGTGACCAGTTCTCTTAAGCCCCTTTAAAATCCAACTGTTAAGTTTCTTGGGAAAGTTGTTCATTTTGAACAAGAAAAGGAAATGGCCTTGGGGGGGATTCATGGGGTGGGGACATAATAAAGGAAATCGAAAACCAAATGCTTTTCTTCTTGTAGCTTCACAAACATTTGTTAGATATTTAATTAACTTCATATTTGGTTTTGCAGCCTGGATCCCACGTTAGTAGATTCAGTTGCTAAATATGTAAAATCCGAATAGTTATTACTTTTTTAATCAGAAAAATTGTTAGCTATGTTTTCTCGGTGTTGGTTTACGGAGGTCCCATAAACTGACATGCAAACAACCAATGTCCTCCCAGTTTTATTTTCTGTTTTGACTGATTAATTCAGACACAGAAAGGGGACTAACTTCCTAGTTCCTTGTAAATTGTTGGTGTAATGCTGAGTACCGATACCATATTCAGTCATGTGCAGACTACAGACTCTTAAAGGAACCCTATTAGCAATGATTACCATCTTCCACAAGACAATTTTTCCATCTTTCCCAGTCTTTCCTCGCCTAGGGGAATGGAGCAGATCTACATTGAGTGGAGTGTGGGTTGTTGTCCTCCTAGCTGGTCCACAGAAGAAAGGGATCACAATTCTACTTTTGAAGCTCTACGAGATAGCTTGTGGGCTTTGTTGCCTTTTTGAGTTCTATTGCCATGATTTATGTGATAAGCATATCATCTTTCTACAAGATTCATTACGGATTAACACTCAGCTATCAGATCCAAATGGGGGAAAGGTGAACAGTAAATACTGCCTAACTTGGAGAAACATATAAAGAATTGAGCCCATAGAGAGGGTTGGGAAGTGGTAAGTTTTGCCAGAAAGAGCTTGGCCTTTTATTTTTTTTTAGAAGGATGTTTTTGTCTTTATTTACTGTGTAGTAATGCCTTGATAGCTTTCCTTTTCTCTGGATTTGTTTCTTAAGTTGAAGAAACAGATTTCTGGTCATTGCTTCAATGTGCATAAGTGTATACAGAAATCTTTTTCTCTCATTACCCATTGCTTTTGTGCACTTCTGATAAATAACAAAACTTCCTAAAAATACCAGCTCTGAAGAAACACAAAGAAAATACTTCAGTCAAGGGCAGCCTGCTCTTTTGTAGATGACATGTCAATCAAATGTTAAGTTTACTACAAACTTAAGAAGTGCTTAGTTTACCTCTCAATCTGAGAAAAATTATTTATGTGCAGGTTATTCAGAATAAAGGCAGCAGCAGTTTTGACCGTGTTAAGTCTTCAGATGAGGCGAGGAATATTACTTTATATATATCACTTTAATAAATTATTTCTTTATCAAAATTTCATAAAGGATATCTTGAAGTATACATAGTCTTTTTAAAAGCTCTGTAATAGTGTAATAGGGTTTTTTTTGTGTGTGTTTTCACTCTCATTCTATATTATAAGCTATAATATAAGTTGTGTTCCTTAGGCCATTTGTCAAGGTTCTTTTAAGAACGGGACCATATCTAGTGTTCTTTGTCCACCTAAATCACCTAAAACTCTTTTGTCAGTACTCCTATATGGGGAATATAGAAATGGATCCCAGGAGGGAATTATAGTAGCTATGAATAGTATCTTAGTTGACCACAAAGTAGAGCTGTTACTGGCACAAAGCAGAGACAGCTCATTAGGGAACAGAATATTGTAGTAGTGATGGAAGAAGTATTGCTTCAAATTGCTTTCTAAATGTGGCATTCAGAAATGAGATGGACCTCAGCACCCAAAAAGGAGTAACGATCCTGTGGTTAACTTATGGGATTTTGATTCCAGAAGAGAACTTTGCCAGAGAGTTTTGTGCTGATCGACACACTACAGGCTCTGCATGTGCCTCTGTTTTCTTCTCTGCTAAATGGGAATTGTTCCACATGGGGGATGCAGGCTCTTTTTTTTTTTTTTTTCTTTACTCTAAAGCCCTTAAATGGATTGTGAGGTTCAGCTTCATATGGTCTCATGTCTTCAAAAGAAAAGATGGACCGTGTAAACCTGGATGAAGGTTAGTAATTCCTTACCTGGCATACAGATTACTTGCAAAAATATTTGTGTAGTAATGTTTTACAGGGAGGTTTAAAAATTTGTTTGTTCTGTTGAGCAGAATAAAAAATTTACAGCATTTCTCTGTTTTCAGAGACAACAGTCCTTTCATATTTCCCAGGCTCCAGTGCAGAATGTGATGTGACTTACCCGTTCACACAAAATTCCACAACATGGATACAGGAGCCCAAGAGATGTCAATTTTTCAGTAAAAAGACTAAGAAGTTCTTCAGTGAAACCTGAGCTTTGCCATCATTCCTGCCTTCAAAAACAAAAGAGTATTTATGTCTTCTCGTGATAATGTGAGTCATTTGTGACATTTACATGATCACTTAATGCGCTATAAACTACTTAGTATATTATATAGAATGCTGATAGTTCTCATTGTTTTCTCTTTTACTGCTGCTCATTATAATATAAAAATGCAGTCACCCAAGTGTTGGGCTTAATCCAAATTCAAATTAAACCTCTGAAACAGTTGGTACGCCCCCTAATTAAAGACAGCTATAATCCCTCTTGCTATAGCAGGGAACTGTAGATAATAAGTAGAAATACTGCATTTCTGAAACCTACTTTTTATGATTCTAATGTGTTTTGCAAAACTTTGGTAGGGTCAATCTCATTTATGAGCTCCTTTAACTACATTTTCCTCATACCTTTTAAATTTCTTGCTTTATGTAGTACACAGTAGGTCAGCTTCATGTAACCCACCAGAAATACTTGAACTGGGTCATAAGAGGTTCAGTCTAAATTGTTTAGCTTTTCCTTATCTTATGAGCCTGTCTTTTCTCCAGCTCTGAGTCTAGGGTCCTTCCTTTTGATGGTCACTTTGCTATATCTCAAAGCTTAAGTTATTTTTTTCAGCCCCTTTGCATTGTGCAACATTCCCAGTGCTGAGATTAAGAAAACAAGAAGACAATATCAGACCTTCTGGTTCAGATGTATGGTCCATCTCTTCAAGCATTTGTCTCCAACAATGTCCATAAGCAGACAGATCAAAAAATAATATAAAGCTTGGTTTTATCCATTATTCCTGAATCCATGACATGTGGGGTAAATAGATTTTGTGCTTTAATAACTGCAAAAGAGTGAACAAATGGGATTCATTCACCTAACTATAAACATCTACAGTCTAGACATGTGCATCTGAGCTTATCACTTTAGGCCCTTTATAGTCAGTGGAAAAAATAGGCTCTTCTAAAGTGCAACTCAGTTTATTCTAAAGTCAATATCTAAAATGCCTAAATGAATTGTACTCAAACATCTATTTCTCCCCATTGATTCTAAAGAGGTCTGAGTTTACTAGCTAAGCAATAGTCAAAAAGCCTTTATATTTGATTAGATGACTCTAGAGCCCAGGTTTCTAATTTTATTTTATTATAGACCATCTTCATATGTAAGTCATTCCTCAAAAGAAACTAGTCAAGGCTTTAAATTTTTCACAAGTAAAAGTAGAAGGTTTGAGGTCCATGTCCTATTTTTTTGAAATGTCCTTAAATAGCAGGAGTGTGACATTTAAAAGAGCTTCTGTTGCCCAGAAATAGTCTGGATCTATAGCTCCAGCATCTTGTTTTCATACTTTCCTTGCAAGCAGCCTGGAGTCCTGAGGTCACACTGCTTCAAATCCTGTTTTTTTTTTTCTTTTTTCTTTTTTCTTTTTTTTTTTTTGTCTGTGCTGGACACAACGATGGCAACCTTGTGGTTAAGAAACTAGGGTGAATCTGCATATTAGTCGCTTTTGAAAAACTTTCTCAAGACTTTCTTTCTCAAGCCAATGCCTTATTCACGTACAATAGACAGTTTCTTTTTTATATGTGTAAAAATGTCTATATGAAAATTTCGTTACTGCTAATATATCTCTGCAAAATACTTGGCTTCCATGAAACAACACGAATGGGTGAAATTCCAGTGTAAAAAGTCCCACTAGACAAGCCTGCATGAGGAGGGTGCACAAACGGGTCATATAGCTGATCTGGCATACTGACATAAGGATCACGCTATGTGAGGGCAGGAGTCAGATGCCTTCACAACAAAAAAACTTCTCCCTGGACATGTCGATAAATGATTAATTCCTTACTGATTCTGATTTTGTGTCATCACAGTGTAAAGCTCCAAACCTCAGTGGGATTTGGGAACCTAAAATCCACAGGAGCTCAACACCACAGAGAATCTGAGCCCAAGTACATGGTCCAAAACTGTCACATTAACTGAAATCTCTCCAAGTGAGACCAAGGGTGAATGACTCAGTTCTGTTCTAGCTCCAGTGATTCCAAGGCTTGTCTGGCTGTATCCAGAGCTCATCAGGACACAAACAGATCCCAAAGGCTATGGATTCCCGCTGCACTGTGGTCAGCTAGTGATGTTCCACAGCCAGCTACAACCACACTCATTAATCTTTTCAGTGAAATACCAGAAAAAAAAATCAGGTTTTCTTCACATTGTTTTTGTCAATCTATTTAAGACAAAGAAGGGTCTTCTCTGTCTTCTTTCTGAAAGCGCGTCAAGAGCAGTTTATATTAGAATTTCAAGCAATGTGCACTATCTAGTATCTTTTACCTTAGTAGACCACATATATATTCTCAGTGGAATAAGTGGCAAATACAACAAGGACTTCTGAAATAAGAGATGTGTTCAGGCTGCTGGTGACTGCAGTGAGCAGTGGAAAATCTATGCAAGCTCTTTCCAGCCCAATGTTCCTAATGGACAAACCTGTAGAAGTACTTAAATATGAGTCCAGAAAATTACATCTACACGGATCATTTTAAATGTTTTATTAGTAGTAGTGCATTGATATTTTATAGTCTGGGTCACTTAGTGGCACTAATAGAGAATAGTTCAATACCAACTGTAGGATGATTCACTGAAAATAGATTTTTATTGGAAGAAACAAAAAGCTAGTAACTTCTCTCACAAGTATGTGTGCTTACAGAGACTTATGTAGACCAGAAAAATACCATTTTTCTTTGCATGAAATGTGTTAACAAACATGTTATTTTTAATCATGTGAAAACCTAAGCAATGCAAATACTCCATCTTTTTACTAAATGTTTCATAATACTTAAACTGAAATATCTTCGCAATACTTAAACTGAAATGTTGCTTGTATTTTAGTAGAAATATCTATGTGCGGTAGTATTAGTAGATTTCAGTAGGGATTAAGCAGGTGTGCATGGACCATCAGTTAAGAAAAGACTAAATAAAGTAAAAATAGAAGTTCTCGTGACACTTAAAAATGGATGTCATTGCTGGATGATACAAGAAATCCCAAAGAAGATAAATTTTAGGACCTTAGTGAGCTTTTTTTTTTTTTTTTTTTTTTTGCATTGTAAGTTGGTAGAATTTCCTTCACCTAAATATGGACAATTGTTATTCTGTTCCAAAGTAGTATTTGTAGTATATGTACTTCCTAATTGCTTCTCTCTCATTTCTTATGATGTGCAGCTCTTGGTCTTGGTTTTGCCCTTCTTTTGCAACGTCTACTGAGTTCAGGGGAAAATACCTCATTGATGTCATGGCTCGCTGTCTCTCTCTCTTAAATAAAATACTGTAGAATGCCACAAACCCGGGTAACATGTAACGGTAGTTATGAGATGTTTCTGAAAGCAGCTAGAATAGCATTGTACACTTTGGGAAAATAGTCAAAGAGAGATAGTACTGATGAGGTGATGTAACTTAGCTTTCTGCCTGGTCGCCTACACACTAACATCGCTTTGGAATCAGTCAGGACTGGATTTCTCTTACATGGAGTTACTTGCGCAGTATCATTTTCAGTTCATTCAGCTGAAATACCTTCTTCCCCTGAGAAGTACCACTGCTGCTTTTTTTTTTTTTTAGTACAGACTCACAACTGTTTTGAGGGATTGTTTGGAATTTTAACAATTAGAGCCCACATGAGGAAAAAACATTTTCGTCCAAACAAACTCATAGTTCCCTGGAGATTATTCCCTGGATCCAGATTTCTAACAGTGGGAGGAAGGCCAACCCGAAGGCATAAAATATAATGGAATGCCTAAAACAATGTGGCCTGGTACTGAGGATGAATTTCCATAACTAAGTATTCATGGATGTCAATTATTTGTTGCATAAAATAGGGTGTAATATGTTAATTATTTTATTTATAATTGTTGAAAATATTCATTTAAATTTCAAAAGAAATGTGTTTATGCCATTTCGGTTTGTTTCTAATTTCCATTGTCATATTTAATTTATCCATCTATGTGTTCTCTCACACTTGTTCCAAGTGTAGATATTCAAATTTCTGTAGCACAAGCAGAACCTGTAATGACATATATTAGTACAGTATTGTAGCTACGAGTAGATCTGTTTTAATAAATTTTAAAAATCATACTATAAAGAAACATGGATGTAAATAATAAACATAATGTAATACACAATTTATAAATTTGAGCAGGTAGGAATCTGAATAGATAGTTATCTGCAAGAATCTAATTTAGGTTAATTCTGGGCAAGTTTAAATGTTTTTGAAGAACATGCTTATACTATCTCCCTGAAATTAATAATTGAAAATGCTTCTGCATCATTTGAGGCATGCACATCTAGTAGAGGAATATAACATATAAAATGTAGAACAGAGATATATGATATACTGGGACAGAGAAGTGTACATCTGTAATCCCTGGAGCTTTTAAGTGGCAGAAATGTGGCTTTAATTTCAGTATGCCAAGGAGTCAGAATATTATATTCATTCTTTAAACTAAAATGATAAAAATATTAGTCACAAAGTATAGTTTCATCTACACTAATACCAAGGTTTACTGCACTCCGGTATTACATGATTGTTCTTCAGAAATGTAAGGAAATGTGATTTTTTATCATAAAGACCCTTCCACCTATAATGAAAGAGGAACATGAACAAGCCAAGTATATTTAGCTGGAGCTTCATCCTTACCAGACCTGGAAAAAAGAGCTCTGTGGAGTTTAATGGGCAGATACGGAGGGTGTTCTGCCTGCACTCCCTCTGTCTGAGTGGGGAGTGTTGTTTCCTAACTAATTTAAACCAGATTTCCACCCAAAAAAGTCCATTCTCTCTATCCGCCCCTGCCTACCCACTAACATACTTGTGGTGCAATAAGATCAAGATATTCATTAAGACTAGATAGTTTGTTTGCAAGGCTCAACAACCTGGAAACAAGGAACAGTCCACTTATCTATTCTTATTCCTCACTTAGGGAACAAAGAGTGAGAACAACATCAGGAAATGTCAAGAAAGAGTTTAAAATGCCATTGGCTTACAGAGTCAGGAAGCAACCATGAATTCATCAGTCCATCCAAGGAGATTTTATTTAAAAATGTCATGACTAGTTCCTGAACCTAGGCTCTAGAGAAAATTTCACTAGTGCTCGATAACCTGACTTGGGTTTTATTGCTCAAGTCTGATTGGAGAAAGAAGAGAATTCCTTATGAAGGAGCATGAAAACATCTTTGGTAATAACGGAGTATGGATGGAGGACTGTAATATTTTGACCTGATCTACAGAGGCAGCTGGAGACATTTCAAACAGCAGTAATCTGAGATAAGACAGAACTTTGTTCACATATCTAAATAGTCTAGAATTTTTTGAAGGACTTAAAACTGAATCTGAGCATTGGGCTACTTGGGCTGGTCTCCAGTAAGAACTTTCAGTGGCTGGGAATCAGAACAAAGAAGACGATTGATGAAATTTAAGGATTTCATTACCAATTCTGTGAACCACCCAGGCACTTTCAAACTCAGAGTTCCTGTCAATTTTCTCTCAGATTATATTATTTTACAACAGTATACAAATTATTTAAAGAGTACCTCTATCCATACCAATCTTTTAAGACAAAGTGTAAATTCACTCCTATTTTTTAAAAAAAGTTAAAAGGAAAAGAAATAATAAAGACCTTTTCTATGCCAACAGAAAGACAGGAATTTTCCACCTTGCTGCTTAATTGGCAATATAATAGTTTAGAATGTATTTTTAAGAGATTTGGACACACTAGCCAGTATTATCCTGTCCAAATGGCATTAGTGCTTTGTTAACAGTCACTTATACTGCTCTTGGCATGCAAGAATACTTCTTCCTATTATATCGTAGTGCTAATTTCTAAAATGTCTCAAAATTGTCAAATTGTCATTTACAAAACATAAATGGAGCATTTGAAGTAACTTTAAAAAACTGAAGCGAAATTAAAATAATTGGCTTGCAAGATATGTCACTATATTTTATTTCTTTCTAATAGAGATGGACATTTTTTCCTTGCATTCACCAAGGTGTACTTGCACACATTCTGAAAGAAATGATGTTCCCAATCTCTGCACTTGATGAATTTGCAAGCTATGAGTGTACAGGCGTGAAATCTGGCACCTTCCAAACTGCACATTTGTACTTACAAATTCACTTAAGATTTATAGCCATTACTAGCAGATGATGTCACCAACCATTGCACAAATTCCCTACCTCATTTTCCCAAGGTGGGATTTAATTTTTTTGGAGGAATGTTGAACTGGCAATGAGTACTGATAATGAGCAACAAATAGCAGGGACAATGTCAAATTATTTTTAATACCAGAACAGTATTCCTTTGAGGTTAATAATCTTCAAAATGTTAATGCATCAGCAGCTTTGTTACCATGTAAATGCATTTCCCACTATATTAGAAGGCTTTTCTCTTACCTAAAATTTCAAAATTGCTAATGCAGCAAGAAAGTGTCTAGCTCAGAGAAGCTACCCTCCAGCAAAAGGAAATAAAATCAAATCCTGCCCTAATCAGACAAAAATCCTTCTAAGGTTGCTAGGAACTTTTATGTCAGTTAAACAAACAGGTCTTGGCCCTTTTTCATTCTAAGCAAGTACAATTTAGCCTTTGATTTATGTTAATGGGACAAATTCTGCTCAGGAGCCTGTGGGTAAATCTGCAAGGATAAAACTGCATAGATATCAACAGACTTATTCTGGGCTGTCACCAATGCAAATAAGAGTAAGAATAAGACTAATAAGAATCTGGCTTTTTGCATAAGGTTGCTATTTATTCAAATATGCTCCTCCAGGCTGTTCACATTCTTTCTGAAAATATTTTAGTTGTGACTCAGGGCCATGGATTCAATGTGAAATGAATTACAAAAATATCAGACTTCTAACAAACCTATTGAACAGTTACTTAAAAAAAAGGCAGATTTTTTTGCTGCCATTAAGTGGCAATCATGAATCATACAGTAGAACATACAAACTACCTTGTCCATGACTTATGGGCATTTGTTTTCTTGTAGAGGCCTGCATAAAATTTTCATGGAAGAATTATTGACATAAGCTGACATATTTTATAACAAAATGTTAATGTCCAACAGTAAATGAACATAGGATGTGCCAAGTACTACATAGAGTATGTCCACAATGAAACACTTCTTCCTCCATCAAATATTACCATTCTATGGCTAGTGAGGAGGATACATCACTTCAAATGACTGAAGTTGACTATGTTCTGGCAATGAGCACTTCGCTTCTCTTTTTCCTGGAAATAATGAAGTCATCACTATTTTTGTTTGCTCCTGCAAGTTAACTTGCGTGTAAAACTTAATGTCATAATAAAATTCCAGCATGTTTTTGTTCTCCCTGAAATCTCTATTTTGAGTCACAGCACTCATTTGTAGTTGTTCCCTTACTGACCTTGGACTGGGTTAGACACTTTTTCTGACCCGGCAGTAATATTGTATGACAAATTTTTTGTAGTAAGTACTATATTGAACACATTTATTCTTTCTTCTGATTATAGATGATCCAATGACGAAGTTTTAAAAATATGTATAGCTTTCATTTGTGAAATAACTTTCAATGTTTGACCTCAAACTTTTCAATTCTGAAATCATTAATGTTGAGTTAATGGTGCAAAACTTCCATATTTTTTTGGTTCTGCAGTCATACTGAAAGATCATGACATGTCTCATCTAATGTTCTGCCTCAATGTCAATCTAAAAGCACTTTCAAAGTCAATTGGGATTGAAATCTGGAGCTCTCCATTCTTTTCATTGAATATAGAAGAAGTTTAGAGTGGTTCCATTCACACCATAAGTCCTTAAATGTGCTGGAATAAATGTGACCAAAGTTTAATAAACAAAGTTTCATTTATGCTGGAAACGCCTACACTTATGTAGATAGAATTATAGAATGATAGAATCATTAAGGTTGGAAGGGACCTCTAGAGATCATCTAGCCCAACCACTTTGCACATGCAGGGTCACCTAGAGCATGTGGTACAAGATTGTGTCCAAGCAGGTTTTGAATATCTTCAGAGAAGGAGATTCCACAACCTCTCTTGGCAACCTGCTCCAGTGCTCTGTCACTCTCACTGTTAAGAAATTTTCCCTTAAGTTCCTGTGGAACTTTTGATGCTTCAGTTTCTGGCCATTTCTTCTACTTCTATCAGTGGCCACCACTGAAAAGAGGTTGGCAACATCCTCCTCACTGCCTCCCTTGAAGTACTTATAGACACTGATGAGATCCCCTCTCAGCCTTCTCTTCTCCAGGCTGAACAGGCCCAGCTCCCTCAGCCTCTCCTCATAGGGCAGATGTTCCAGGCCCTTGATCATCCTCGTAGCCCTGCGCTGGACTCTCTCCAGCAGCTCCACATCCCTCTTGTACTGTGGAGCCCAGAACTGGACACAATACTCCAGATATGGCCTCACCAGGGTTGAGTAGAGGGGCAGGATCACCTCCCTCGACCTGCTGGAGACGCTCTTCTTAATGCACCCCAGGATCCCATTGGCCTTCTTGGCCACGAGGGCACACTGCTGCCTCATGTTCAACTTATCATCCACCATGACACCCAGGTCCTTCTCTGAAGAGCTGCTCTCCAGAAGGTCAGTCCCCAGCTTGTACTGATGCATGGGGTTTTTCTTCCCCAGGTGCAGGACCTTGCACTTGGCCTTGTTGAACTTCATGAGATTTGTCACCGCCCAGTTGTCCAGTCTGTCCAGGTCCCTTTGGATGGCAATGCAGCCCTCTGAGGTATCAGCTACTCCTCCCAGTTTCACATCATCAGCAAACTTGCTGAGGCAGCGCTCTGTCCTTTCATCCACGTCATTGGTTTGAGGATTGGGGGACACCATTAACTACGGGCCTCCAACTAGACCCTGCACCACTGATCACAACTCTCTGAGTTATGCCATCCAGCCAGTTCACAATTCACCTCACCATCCACTCATCTAACCTATGCTGATGGAACTTGTCCAAGAGGATGTTGTGAGGGACGGTGTCAAAAGCCTTGCTGAAGTCAAGGTAGATGATATCCACCACTCTCCCCTCATCTATCCAGCTGGTCATTCCATCATAAAAATCTATCAGGTTAGTTAAGCATGATTTCCCTTGGTGAATCCATGCTGACTACTCCTGAGCACATTCTTGCCCTCCACATGCTTATAGACAACAAGCAGGATGAGCTGTTCCGTCACTTTTCCGGAGATGGAGGTGAGGCTCACTGGCCTGTAGTTGCCTAGGTCCTCCTTCTTGCCATGTTTAAAGACTGGTGTGGCACGATTGGCTTTCTTCCGGTCCTCCAGCACCTCCCCTGTTCTCCAGCACCTTGTGAAGATGATGGAGAGTGGCTTAGCAATAACATTCACCAGTTAATGCAGCACTCTTGAGTGCATCCCATCAAGGCCCATGGATATGGATATAGAGATATTTATAGATATATGAAAGTATCACTTCAAAGAAGTGTCATGTTTTCAAAAAAACACAAATCATAGCTAGATATTTCCATTGTTTACCATGTAGATTCACCAACATAAAGCATGATGGTATATCACAGGAGATATTGTCTGATTAAGACATTCAAGGTTGATTAAAACAGTGTGATTTAGGATTGAAAAAAGTCCAGCCTTTTCTGGATTCAGATATTCACTCAAAAGATTTTTATTTTGATCTTCTATTTGTAGTAAAAAGCAAAGACAATCATTAAAACTCTTCTGGGAGTATTTTCTCCTAACCAGCTCTCTAAATAAATAGATAAGAGATCTGACTTTTTCCCATGTTACACATTATAGCCTATCAAATCTAATAAGCATGATAGACCAACACTAACAATGAACTGTAAGGTCTGTGAAGTATGAAGGCTTGTCTGTTTGAATCTCCAGTGCTGTTGGATCAAGATGGTTATAACACAACATACTATTAATTTACATATTAAAGTCATGGCCCAAAGGGTCAGCTGCTGTAAATTGTTCAAAGCTTAAAGGCTCTCAGGAAAGAGACCTCTTTTTATAAACTCCTCTGATTTTCTTTTACTTTAAAATGCTATGAAAATAATAACTCAGAGATGCTTTTTTTTTTCCTGTTTCTTTCTTTCTTTTATTTTTTTATCAAAACTAGATATTATCATAGAAACCATCCACTCTACTGGGAGTATATCTTGGGAGTTTAACTTGGACATAGACTTGGGCAATTCTGTTTCTGTTCAGAAGAGCAGAAATGCACAACAGTCAGTTCAGGATCCAGACCTTCTATCTGATCCTCATATAACATTTTTTTCATCTGTTAAGGTAGTTTTCTAAATTTATCACTATTGGAACAATGCAAGCTATTTATGAGAAAATCTCCAAAACACATTAAATTCACTTGCTTCCATATTTCATTACAAATTTGAAAATTCAACCCAATTTCATCAAACACTTTACATTTCACAGATATTTCAGATATACCTGGCTGGGGTATAGTTCTGCATTTATGCTAACCAAACCAGAGGGTGCATGTGAAATCAAAAAAAACTCTTCAGTTTTTAGTTTTGCTTTTTAATTCAGTTTTGCTCTGTCTTGTCTCATTTTATTCAGGCTCCAAATTCAAAATAAATCTTTTCCTTCTCCCCGAACTTTCACCTAGCTCTTCTTTGCCTGCCAGAAATGTGATCTACAGGAATAGCTCTGAAGACCTCACCTCAGGCAAAGCTCCCATTTCCAGTTTCCTCAAGGGAAACTTGAGTTGGCCATGAAGACCGGTAATGAGCAACAAATAGTAGGGGCAGTTTCAGGTATTTTTAACACCAGAATGTTACTCCTATGTTGCTAGCAGCCTGCTGTGAAATACATCAGCAGCTTTAAACCTGTGAAAAAGATGCTTCCCAACAGCAAGTCAGTAAGCATTTACCTGCTGTTATTATTTATTATTTTTTTAGCATGATGTGCATAGAGCAATACAAGACACAATTAAATATAATCCTTACCCATTAATTTAGAGCATGGATTAAGATAGCAGGATTTCTGTATGAAAGGTTAGCATGTCCACTTGTATCTGGCAAGCAATAAGCTTAGCATATTCGGTCACTGTGTGTGTCTTGAAGCATTGCCCTAAACTGCAGATGCTTTCTACGCTTCTCCTTTCTAGGGAGACTTTTACACCTCTTCATCTCTGTATCTTTCTATGGAGCATGAAGTCATGTAATTACTATTACGTGATGAACTGTCATAGGCAGTTCATCTTTCTGCACTGAGAGGAGCTGTTCTATCTGCATCATTACATTTGGGTAAGAGTTTTGGGAAAGGAGAGTGCGAAAGAGAGGTGATAGATGGCCTGTGTGTATTTAATAGAAAAGTGGGTTCGATGAAGGGCATGTGATACACAGGACAACATTTTTTTTTTAATGTTTCTTTTTCTGTGAGAATTAAATCCAGAAACTAGGTCCAAACCCTTGAAAAGAACATTTTCTCCTCCGTGCGGACAAGCGTTACCTTCTGGGTAGAAAGTTTCACTGTGCTTGGGGAGGGGAATTTGCATCCAAGGTTCCCATCGCAGTGCCAGAGAGATTCTTTGAAAGCCTGTCTACGCTGCCAGCTGCAGACAGATTCGCTCCTCCTGCGTCAACCTCAGCACCAGAAGGGCGGTTCTGGATAAACTGCCAAATCAGGCCTGGAAGCAGAATAGTCACGTTCACACACAAAGGGCAGGGTATATTAGTTTGGGCACCATGCCAAGTACATGCAGCTCTACTGCTTCCAGATGCAAACTGGTGAGTCCACACGGTCCTACTCTGCACTGTGTGGACTTGCTTATTTGGATCTTTGTACCGTACACTATTTTGCCCATAGCTATCTGAGCCCAGGCCATGAATCATCCTGTAGACAAGGGCAAAGACTTTCAGTTCACTTCTATTTTTTCTTGCTATAGGAAGCCATCGGAGAGAGGACTTTCTGAAGTAGTTATATAGCTTGTGTTGTTGGGTTATGCTACTGCATTTAGTTGCAGATTCCTAAGGATAGATGGCTTAACGCCCAGGTATATCACATTACTGAATTCCAGATGGGAGGTGAGAAAAACTTGTATAAACTCAGACTAAGGTCATTATATACCAGAAGAGATGGAATCTCCTTGTAAGAAAGGCAGAGGAAAAGGGAAACCAGTTGTTCTTTCTCATCGTTGTTGCACTTGACATCAGAAGTTAAAAGGATATTGGCTTAAATTATTAAATTTACCATTAGTGCTTAACTCCCTTTGGACACAGGGAGTCCTGACACATTTGTGTTTTGGTGCCTCATGATTCTGGTCCTGCATAGGCAGGAGCAGCTGGTGAAAACACTACTGAGAGCACCGTGTACAGCAGTACAGCCTGGGAAGGAGGAGAGGTGGCATCACATGGCCAAATATTACCGGCATTGCTTCTGAAGAGTCAGTTAAACACAGCTTAGCAAGTGATGGCAATGACAAAGTGAACTAGTGTTTCCCTGAAAAGAGGAAAAAGTCTTTATGTGAGAGAGAGGAATGAGCAGCCAGTCCTGGGTCTCACACTGGAAATGTTTTAGAGCAAATCACTTCCTCTCTGAGCAGTTTCTTCTCTGTATCAAATGTCTGGAGTTCAAGTTAATAAAAGCTGGTGTCATTTGATTTAAAACCATGGCTGTATTCTTTACATCCAATAAGAATCCTAAACGTCAAGGAGTAACTAAGATAGGGTTTTATAGAAACAATTAACTTTTTGTCCAAGAGTAGAGCTCTCATAAGAAAACATGAGAGATAAAACAACAGGCAAGAATTGTTTCCTACCAGAAATCATACAAGCTAAATAACTAAAACCAAATCTGAGTCTTAAAATCTAACCACCTTTCAGAAACCAGTTTGAAAAGGGACAAATCTAGTCATGAAACCACATTCCCATCCTTTAAGCAAAGTGAAATATTGAAAAGCTTTCCTTTGGAGAACTAGGGTGAAAAAAGGCACAACTGAAAATAATATTCAGAATGTACCATCTCAGCTGAAGAAAAATTTTATTGTTTCAATGATCTCTAAACAGTTCTTTTTAATTGCAACTAATAGTATTGAAATTATGAAGCAAATATTATATGAAATTGAGAAAGTTTTTTTTTTCCATTTTGAAAATATTTAAATACAACAATTTGAAAAGTAAAAAAAAAAAATCTCTTTTCTTCCTCAAGTGTTAAAAAGTCAGAGCAAGTGATCTTTGTCTGTGGAAAGGTTCAGGCTGAAAATGATTATCACACCATATGAAAACTCTATGAAATTTCAGATCGGCTGCAGATAGGAGTGGAAGGAAAACTAGAGGTGCACAGGGGAAGGTCATGATCACTGGCTTTTATCCGTAACCTTATTTTGAAAAACACAGCAGGTTTCACCTTAATTCCCTTGTCCTTAATCCAGTCTGGCCATTATACTCCTGTCCAGTTTCTCCTAAGGTCAATAATTGGTCATGTCTTTCAGTTTCCCAATGACCGGCAACTCTGAAGAGAGAGCTAAGATTTCATGGCACAAACATTTTGGACCTAGGCATGCAAATCCACAGCTACCCCTAAAGTAAATTCAGGATTAAAGTAGGCAAGAGGAAGAAGCTGTGTAACCAAAAGTCTCATTCAGAAGGAGAAGGGCAGTTCTCCCCTGCCCATAGCTCAAACCTGCTTATTATCTAATAAGGCACAAATTTTCTGTTTTAATCTGCCATTACTATTTGGAGTTGAGGACATTTAGTACCTCAGGGAACTGAGATGTTAAGAAGTAACATTCATTCTATCCCTTTTGTCAACACTGAAAGTAATAATAATCTTCCCTTATATCAATATTGTTCTTTTACATTCTTTATTTTCCCTTGCTAAAGATATACCTTGCTCAAATCAAAATTACTAGGATTAGAAAGAAGAATCTGGGAATTAATTAGTCCATTTCAAGGTGACTGAGAGAAAGAGAGAAAGTAGCAGATAAATAATTTAAAAGGCAGCTTGCGTAAATGACCAGTGGTCATTAACTAACAATGATGAATGTCCACAACAAATTTACAACTGATAGATTAAAGAAAAAAAAAAACTTTTAAAGGTAATGAAAGGTCTCGTTGACAGCTTATGTAGAAATTATTCATAAATACTTTCAGAAGCACGTTAATGAGTCTGGAAAAGGCAAATATACTTTTCCTTGAACTTAGATTTTGCAGGATAAAAGTTAAAGATAATTATTGGAAAAACATGTTCTTTGTCTTTCCATCATAACCACATCCATTTTTCAGATTCCACTTACTCAGTTTTCTTCTCTACTTTCAAACAAATAAGGGAGTATTAAAGGCAGAGCAGTGTTTATGATCCCTTACGTGAAAACTGTCATGTAAGTTCTTGATGCATAAACAGCATGGGACTTTTTGTTTTTCAGAAGAAAGATTTGTCATACCATTCAAGTAAAATCATCAAAACACCAAAAAAATTCTGTGGTATCCTCAGGGTAACCAGAATCAAGTAAAAGTGGCCAATTCATAATTATTCCATAGAAAGTAGCATTCTGGTCTTATCCAAGGATTTTCAGAAAAGGTAGTATTTGTAGTGGTAAGCAAAGGAGTTCTTTGTTTAGATAGCATAGTATATCCTTTTACAACAGAAAGGATTTCTTCACTGCATATATGAAGGGCAAAATTCTTACGTGCTTTTGTAGATACATGGTAATTGCAATGAATTTTGGACACTTTTCCTGGGAAGAATTTGTTTTTACTCCAGAATGAATAGCTGGTTAAAAGTGAAAAACAAAACAAGAAAAGATCCAAGAAGACCTCAAGATGTGTTTTTTTTTTGTTTGTTTTTAATAGGAAAAATATTTTAAATTGTACTAGAGCCTAGTATGGCAATTTCAATATTAACTTTTTTGTTCATATTTTCCAAGGAAAAAGAAGAATTTTGAAGATAGATTTTTTGTGTGTGTGTATGTGGCTTATTTTTTTCCACCCTCCTAAGAGAAAGAGAAGACATGTTGAGTTTCATGTTCAAAAAAATACACATATAGAAATTTCCAAAACACTGTACAGGAGAAATTCTGCCAGTAACTTGATTCTCTGCTATAAACTTAGTTTTGTTGAAAAATAGTGCACATTGCCTCATCTTTAATTTGGATATTCAATATATATCAATATTAAGTGTTAGTAATAAGTGCCATAAGTTGATAGTAAGTGTCAGTAATAAGTACTCACACTTTAATCACTGCTACAAGTCTGTTCTTTTCCATAGTTCTACTGTACACTGTATAAACACATCACAAAAACCTGTTTCCTGCTAGGAGTTCCCATCCCCAACAGATGCAGTTTACCTAGGACACTTCATGCTTCTTCCTCATGTGGAGTTGTTTGAGTTGAAATTGTTAGCACTTTTATATCCAGATTCTAATCTTCTGAAGAGGAAAAAGTCATAAGGCATTCTAAGTTTTGACATTAAAAAGGATTCTGAGATACATTTCCAGATGAAATATCATGGGCAAATGTCAGCCAGCCTTAAACATATTTTCCTGATTCACCCATAACTGGCACATTTTACTACTTTGGGCTCTACAAGAGATGGAGCTTATCTTTATGACTTCTGCCATTGCTTGTGGAGGAGGGGCAATAACAGCTGAAGCGCTGTTTTTTGGTGTAGTCCTTTGATGGCTACGGTGTGATCTCCAAGAAGCACCATCCAAAGCACCATCCTCGGAGCTGACGGTGCATGTATTACATCCACATCACATAGCCATATCTCTTAATACACCAGCATGTCCCATGTCCACCAGCTGCGGACATCTGCCATGTGTCTGTCACACGTGTCCCAGAGTTGGCTCTTCCACAGCTGTTTTAAAGACTCTCAGTAGGTAGCTATTTTCAGGAGTTATACTCTTTTTTTCGCATTCATTATGGCAGAACTATAGCTTCTTCTGTCTCTGACTTCTACTATTCTACCATTCAGGTTGTGCTGTGTGTTATTCATAATGGAAACATCATTATTTTTTCTCAATAATTTCATAATACAGACTGGGGCAGTCTAGAAAGGGACTGCAGGGAAGAAGGTGGGTCGTACACTGTGCTGAGAAACAAGGAAAGACTGGCAGGGATAAACAGAGCTGAGGTCACTAACAGGGACTAAACAAAGCGAAGGAATGATGCAGGAGGAAATTATGAGGATTACCAGTTTTCCATCAGGGAAAATCTATCTAATTTCCATCTCAACACCCTCATTTCACAATATTACTGAGAAGAGTTATTTTCATATTTCAAGGTCCTAAATAAAAAACAGAAGATTGGAAAGATGCAAAAAACAGAGAGTGCATCCCAAGCAGATCTGGTTAAATAACTGAAAAAAAAAAAAAAAGTACTAAAATTTAGAGCTGTACTCAAGTTTTGAAAAGTTCCAGTTTCAAAGGTTTTTTTGCCAAAATTTTAGAGAGGAACTTGGCTGATTTTTTTTAATGAAAACCATTGTGAAAAATATTGTCTAATGATTTGGACCTCTCGGAGCAATGTTGAAAAAAAAATATTTTCAGCAATTCTTCCATTCCAGTGTTTAACATCACCAAGAAAGATAATACTTAATGGAAAAATTTGTATCTAACAAGAAGCATTTAAATGATATTAATGGAATATAATGTGTGCTGCACATGTATAAGTTTAATTAATACTGAGTGTTCTGTAACTTTGCTAAAATTAACAGCCAAATTATTTCAGTTCATAATTAGGCAATTAGACCACCTAATGCAAAGGTGCACATGCAGAAGACCACCTAATGCAAAAGCTATTTCACACAGTTCACTGGACAGTGATCACAAAAATTTCAGAAAAAAAAGGCTTTCAAATATCAACCCAAATTTCAAATTGTGCACAGAAGTTAGTGTGAGGCTTTACTATATGGTTAGATCTTTTGTCGAGCGTTCATATGGAATGTAAGCATAAGGCATTGAAAATGAATATAAAAATTAATCACAATGGCTTTGAAATTCTATAATTATAAGTCCTATACTTCACAAGAAGTTTTGTAAGGATTATGAAACACCAAGGCAAAGACAAAGAAGCAATAAAAACATCATTGTTTGAATACATTGGCCATGCAACTGATTAGTTACTAGTTTTGGCAAAACACTCTTAACAGTGAGAATTTCAGAGAGGTCAGATTCCCACTGCTGTTAACAAATGCCAGGAACACCATGCAATATCAAGTAGCTGGTTATGAAGGATGGATTGGATGCAGGGTTCATTTGTAGGGTCGAAACTGAAAAAATAAGGAAACCGGGAGAAGTATAAGCCAAAAGAGTAAACTAGTATGTGCTAAAAATTAGCTAATTATGCCATTTTCCATGTGCTCTGTTTTCCACAATATGCTGGTCACCTGAACACTGTATCAAATAAATGTCTACTCAGGCGTACTACAAAGAGGCTTATGTATCTCATACAGAGAACTTGAGTTATAGATGCCAACGGCTGTGTATTCCTTAAATACCCACCTTATGGTAGACCTGGACTGCCTTCCAGGCCTGACATGTCTTGACCAAGGCAGTGTTTGGCAGCCCGTGAAGGATGGAGGGAACCTTCCGTCCACCCAGTGTGTCCCAGTGCTTGGCAGCAGAGCCTTATTGAAGGGCCGTGTGCCTGGACACTGCTAAGTGATGGTGCAGGGCTTATATAAACCAGATGATTGCAAAAGTAGGGCAGCAGAGACTGAGTGAGAGAAGAGTTACGAGGTCTTTAACAAAACTGTTTGGTGCAACCATCCCTTTCTTTTTGACCAATCAGATAATACAAGAACAGTGAGACGCTTGACAAAAGAGAGGTAGATTTACAACAAACAGTATTTATTCACATAAAATATAATTGGCCATTGGAATTTACTTACAGGGGAAGGCAGAGACAAGTGCCATGTTTAGGTATAAGAATTAGAACAATTTGTTGACAGTTAATATTTGTAGATGTGCAGTACGCATAATCTTGCCTTGAAATTTTTGCTTTGTGACTTAACTATATACAGATGTTTGGAAACACTTTTTCAAGTAAAACTCTGGATGTAAGGGTCATAAGTAAGTGCAAACACTTATTGTTTCAGGAATTCAGAGGTGTTATGGCAGTTTACTATATCTGTGGATCTGGTCAAAGATTGTTATACTTATTCATTCCTGCAACATCTTTTCACGAACAGGTTATTCGGTTATTCTACAGCATATACAAAATAAAGATTGGATTCAATTTTCAGCTTATGTAAATTTTTATAACTCTGTGATTTCAGTATATCTTTGCCAACTTGGCCAGCAAAGGACAGTTGCTAATGTGTGCTGAAACACCGAAAGGAAAGATTTTTTTACTAGCACCTGAAGGGTGCTGCCACTTGTCCTAGTCATTCTTTTGGAGCAGCAGTGATAGTCACTTCCTTGAAAAATTACTGGACCGAGTAGAGATACAACACACGACTGAATAAATGCACATGGCAGCAGCAACGGGTAGATTCTCAACTCTCTTCCAGTCCCCTTGTGTTTTTCTAGTGATTCTAAAGGCCAGTCGAGGATATGCTCGGGGAGATCTTCAACTGCTATGAAGCCAGCAAAGATGACTAAATAGCCAGGGAATGGGTGTGGATGACTACTACTCTGTTTCAGTGATTTCCAGCTGCCAGGATTGCCCTTGAAGGGTGATTATTGCTGCTCATATTTTTTAGATTTTAATGCCTTAGGATGTTCTAAATTGTGCCAGGGGCCAAGTGAGAGAGACAAAAGTATCAGTCTGGTACGAGACCATCCTCTGTTGCACTCCTCCCCCTGCTCAGCTTGGCCAAACCTGAAGTTTGGAACCAGCAGCGAGTCCAAACCACAGCACATGGTGAGTTAGAATCCGGGGGTGAATTGGCCCACAATAGAGAAAGGAGGGACCACCCACTCCAATAGCATCGTTTATTCCCAGAGAAGTCAGTGGGAAAACTTTAACTTGACCGGAGTTGGATTAAGGCCTCCTGTCTGATTCCAACCTTTTTCCTCATATTTTGAGGAGATAGTCAGGAATTTGATTAGTCTCCTCTAGAGCAAAACAAAAATATTCTAGAGCTCTGGAAATCTGCAACTATATTCACATGTGTATGCATATATATTTATGTGTGTGAGTGTGTATTTATGTAGCAGTATTTATATTTTTGTACCAGACTTATGAGAACAGACTCTCTTTTAAGCACGGATAAGCCAATGAAATGTATTGCCAGAAGTTTTGCATTCACTCATGCCTTCAGCAACCAGAAGGTAAGCCCAGCTGTTCGTTCCAGCATTCAGAGTGTCATGTTTTAACTGAAACGTCCTGGCACCAGTAAAGTTATAAGGAGTTCAGTGACATGTGTTAATCCACTGATCACTGATTGGAGTGGATTTGACTGACCTTGTTGGGTAAGAGAATGTCCTTTTGCCTTATAGTATTAGCAAACTATAAATCTTTCAAGATTGGATAAGGCAGAAGATTAGGGGACAAAGGCTACATGGTGTAACAAGAATACCAAGTTTTTTTTTCCTCCTTTAATAACCAGTTTTGAGTATTTATTGCAGTGTCTTATTCAGGATGTTGCCATCTAAAGTTGTGTCATCACTTCCATAGAAAAATTTTCCAGCAATATAATATGGGTTTGAAATTTGCCTCTGCAAAAACTATCTCTGAAAATATATATTTTTTTTTAATTGGCACAGATTCTTTTTCATTCTAAATTTAATTTACAATGTCTTCATTATTCTGCCTTGGCTATATTAATCCATTTTCATAAAAATAAAAATCCAACAGTCAAGCTTATATGAAAATGAGAAATGAGCCTGAATCCAATCCCCAGAGGATAGTATAAATATAAAGTTTGCGCTCGAGCCATCCATCTGCCTCTGAATCATGTAAACGGATATAAATTTTAGAATGGGGTAAGCCTACACTTCAGAACCAAATCCTTCAAGTGATGTTACTTCCGATTAAGACAAATTTCAATGTTTGGTATGGAAGTGGGATACATGTTAGCTCTGAGTTGCTGTCACACTTCTCTTGTGTGCACTGGATATTCATGGATGTCAGTGGGACCTCACCCACATGAAACGACATAAAAAGTTATGCAGCAGATGAAGGGAGGTGGATCACGTTAGGAACAGAGTTCAAGAACATTGAAGTCAAGTACAAGAACTTCTTCAAGGTCACAGTGGACCTTGGTGCAGATACTAGGGTTACTGCGGGCTTCTATCCACCAAAAAAAATTTCTGTCACTATTACTATAAATCCAAGATTGATTTCATCATAGCATTGCTGCAAACATGGCATCTTTCTGCAGGTTCTCTTTTTTTTTTTTTTTTTTTTTTCTTTCTTTACCTTCAAGAAAATATGGAAAATAAATTGGAGCACTTCAACAAGACTTCCTCAGCCCTTTTATTACAATACACTGCATTTTCCAATTTTTATGCTTCATCTCCTACCATTTGGAAGATAAAAATGCCAGAATCTCATCCAGTCTCTTGCTATGTTGCAGGAGTCAAGACTGACTTCACTGTAATGATACAAGGTGTGAATTTGGTCCTGTATGTTCGCAACACTGCTTTCATCCCATGAGAGCCCTATCGTCTGTGCATTTCTGCCATTGAACTGTGAACTGTCAAGGGCTAGAACTGTTATTTATATATTTTCTGATATTTGGGAGGTGTCTATACATCGTCCTACATCTCCCAGGTTTTCTGACCATCCAAAAAAAAAACCATAGGGTGATGTTGAAGAATTTTTATGAGACAATTCTGGGCAGGTTATAATGACAATGTTTCCCCACAGGATTGTTCAATTAGCTGTGTTGAACGCACTATTGTGGAGAACTTTAAATACAAAAAAAAGTTCAAGGTGTCCTTTGCAGTCACAGGCATTTCTTTCCAGTTGCAGTCTCTTCACAGTGTTTCTGCACAATTCTAGTGAGAGAGAGGTGAACATTCCCTTTCTGAAATCATACTACAACAATGTTTTTCTGAAAGAAGGAATGAAGTGGAAATAACAACTAAGAGCTCATGTGCATTATTTTGAACAACAAAAATCCCATCAATCTGTTTTGTGAGAAAGTGGAATTCAGTATATTTTCATATTATAGGAAATTCTGCTTCCCCACCACTCTTATCCACAAGTCCCTAGACCTTTTCCTGAAGGAAGTTCTGCAGAAACTATGGGAGTGTGCAGGTCATTCTTTTTTCCTAAAGAATTATCTTCCAAAGATCAGCAACTACCATGTCAATTTTCTACCACATCTGGGCTTCTGCCATTTTTTTCCATGTCACTTTTCAGTCTCTTCCTTCTTCCTCTTTTCAGGATAGAACCCTCATTTAATTAAAGATCATGTTTTATTTTTAAAGAACAAATTATAACACTTTTAGTATCATAATTTTTATCTTTCTGCTAGTGTCCTACTTCATTAGTGGTTGCTATACTAGTATTGAGATTATCAGTTGTTTTTGGCCCTTTCATTTCAGATCAAACATCAAGGTAAGCTCTCACAGAAGAGTCCATTTTTTGTTAATGTAGCCTTTACAGTGCATTTGGAAGCATGGTGATACTCAGTGCACTTTTCATTCGTCAATTCATAAAGAAGGTACAGAGTAAATCAGAACAATGATTCTTCATTTCCTGTGTGTACAGCAGGTCAGCAAGTATCATGAGTAAAAGCCAAAGTATCTAGAAGTTGCATCAATGTGCTTTAGACTGCAGCTAAACATGTTGCTACAGGAGATTAAGGAGTACATTGATATTTCCAAAGGTAAATAAGCACAGAAAAAAAAAAAGTATTAATGGGCTAGCTCTTCCACATGCTCAGTGGAAGCCTACATTGCTTTGGAACATTACCATTTATTTGGCTATGACACCATCCTTTGGACTGGGATGCTCTTGTTTAACCACTGGAATTACTCACTTTGGAGTTGAGTAATGTTACATCGTATTCTTTTGGGACCATTCCTTCCAAAAAAAAAAGGACCAAAAATATCTCCCTATTTCCTGCTCCTCATTAAAATCATTGACAGAGAGTTACTGGTGTTGGCCCACAAGAGTCTATATGAGGCCAGTATTAAAACCTGGAGGAGGGAAGAACCTCCAGCAATAACTCTGCTTTTCCCATACAAAGCATATTACACCAATTAACAGAGACAGTAGGAGGAAAAAATAAATGCATTATAAAGCATATCCTTTATTATGGTGCTGTCAAGGCAACTTCTGTATCAGTTTCTAGTCTGTGTTACCCTTTGGCATACCAATCGAGTCAAATCAATAGTAAGGCTATGAAAACTACAGATCCATGCTATGATTGATTTTTGGAACCTAAGGGTATAACGAAAGTTAATTGTCTTCATTAGCTTTCATGCACTGTAAAAAACGAACCAGTAAATATTTAATAAGCTTCTACCTCCTTCTTTCTTTTGTGTTTCTGAACATATCTTTAAAGACTTGTAGGCAGATCCCTACTAGGACTATAATTATTAATTTAGGCAATATGATTTTTGTTATAGGGGTCAGGGCTCACTTACCTTAAGTATATTACACTGTAGATGCTTATTGATGCTCACCTTGAAATCAATGAGGAGGAACTGAAGCTATAACAATGAATATTCAACTGAATTGTTGTAGATATCTGACTTAACCTGAGATAAATAAAAGCCTTCAAGTGTCTTCAAGTGTCCTCTTACTACTGGTCATAGTGTGAGCTTATGGAGACCAGTTTAGATGTAAACATCTATACTTGATCAGATGGATCCCATCTGGCTCGCCTTATTTATGTGTATTGTCCAAAAGGCACCTAATTTTAAATGTTAAGCAACTAACAATAGTAACAAATACTTTACAGAGTCTATAGCTGTAACAGTCTACAGAGTCTTCTGCTTTGCACATAGTGGTGTATCCTCTCACTGGTCACAAATCTCTACATAAAAACTACACAATGTTATGTAAGTAACTGGGAGTTAAAATGGGTTTTTCTCCTTGAATTTGCCTTGATAAATGACCAGTTTGGAATAAATCAAAATGCTTTTATAATATTTTCACCCACTGTTCACTGTTTATCACTTTATGATACGAAAAAAAAAAAAAATGGTGTAGCAATGAACTCTGTAGCCTGTGCTATTCAGGAACCCCCATAGGATGGTCACGTTGGTATACAAGCTTCAAAAGCAGTCTGTGTGGGCTGGGAAAACTGTTATCCCCATTTTTTAGGAGAATATGGTTTTGTAATCCAGGCCATGAATGAAGTCTCAGGTCAGGCTCCATGCCTAAGCCGTGGGGCCAGTACCGCACCTGTCACTCTCAGACTACATAAATTGCTGTGTCTGTCTTTACATGCTTGCCTGATATGTCAATTCTCCAGAAATCTCCTTGTGACAATTTAAATCTTTTAGCATCAAGAGAGCTACTCTTCACTGGATTGAGCCCTAGCGCAACTTCCCTGGCAAAACTGCTCTAACAATGAGGTTTTATGCTGAGTGTCTTTGCGAGGTATTTATTACTTGAGGCCATATACTATTTACAGGCCAGCATACACTCTCATTGTTTTATGTAAAAAAAAAAAAAATTACGCAATGCTGGGTTAGTGTAAGCTTGCTGGAAGCAAACAGAAAACTATTGTGTAATAGCAGATGTTATTGTATAGCATTTTTCAACATTTACTGTAGGCCAGCAAACAAGGCCACACTTTGAATGGAGAACATTGCCTTAACATGCCTACAAGTCAAGGCTATGCTTTCTTCTAGAGTAGCTTTAGAAAAAGAGAAAAGGGATGTTGAATTTTCAGCATGGACAATCCTGATAAAGTCACTAAATGGTAAGTCTAAAATATTGACAGTTACTGAGTGGCATAAATGAGTGCAATATATAGTTGCTAATAATTTCTGAAAGTTTTAGATTAAGTAAAAATAGTTTTCATTCCTTTGGCTAGCTGAGGCTCTGGAATGTGATGGAGTTGCCTCAGGGATAGCTGTGAAGGATAACATTTCCAGGGTAGAGAGACAGTGTCACTCATGGAGCTAAATGGTACGCACTCCCACAGCAGATGCGGGAGGATATTTGAAGGAGGGAAAGTGTTTTTTGTGAAAATAAACACCTGGATTTTTCCTCGCATTTGCTGAACACCAAGTTCAAATGCCTGCTCAGTTAAACTGCCTTTATAACAAGTTACAAAGAAAAGCATGAGCGCTACCGCTCCACTCATGCTGTGACACAGAATGAGACTTCCACAGAATGAGAATGACACTTCTGAGAGCGGCCTTGCGTCCTTGGAAGGCACCACAGTGAAGGGAGGCTTGTTTAAATAAATTAAGACACAATTTCAGCCCTGATACTCTTATTAGCAACCCGCAGATCCTGCTCTTGTCGTGTTTCTTTCTCGATGAACTTGAATCTTAGGTCATTTTTCAAAACACCCAGAAAGAGTGCAATGTGGGATTAAATTTGATACTTCCAAACCAGAAATCCTTCTCCCGGTTTATGTTTATTTTCTGCAGAAATCAGCATGTCACTATCTGTTTAGTGTGAGACAGCAGTTGTATCTGAGTTGGATTTTTTTCCTACACCTAATGTGTGCCCATGCTGAAAAATGGACACTTTTTATGCTTGTGGAAAGACATAGATAACCTAAATGTACTAACTAACCCTGTTTCTTAGCTGACACATAACCTGCTTCTGGAATGAATTTATATAGTCATTCACATAACTCTCTTCTGCATTCCATCTTGGTTTGTATTTTCTTTTCCCATAGCCAAACTATGCCAGGCAGAATCCAAATAAGTGATGAGCTGTCAATACAATTAGATTCTTTTGGTTTCTACTCCCTCTTCTCCCCCAGTTTTGATAAAATCTATCTTGTTTCATTTCAAACACTTTCAGAACAATGCTCAAATCATCATTTTTCTTAGCTAGTTATTTCAGCCACATCCTCTGCCTCCTTTCAGTGTTCAGATTACAAATGTTCATATGTTCCTCCTATTTTAATTCTTTGTCTTTGCACACCAGCAAACTGTCATCTGCCATCTCCATCCTTCTTATGATCACATTAGGGGACTAAAGACTATAAAAGACCACCCAGCCAGTATAGCCCACACTTCATCAGATAATGTTTTTGCTGCTGAATACCTGAAAATATGGACTCTTTCCTCCAAATAAGACTCTTTTCTCTGTTCCAAATAGTGTCCATCTGTATTGTCCCTTAGCTCAGTTTTACCAAAATCAGATTGAGGCTTTATCCCTGTCATATGTCTGTGTGGAAGAAGCTAGCTATAAATATTCACAAAATTACCTCAAGGTCCTCCTTAAAATTATTCTCTGTTATAACACCTTCAAGCAACTTGACAATGTTTGGGCTAATGATCAAAAGTCTTTTTATTCTGTCAATTCTGTCCCACTGCTGTCTCTATCACATATATCCCTTATAACCTCTTTTCCTATATTTAAACTACAAGATCTTCAGGTATGGGACTACTCTTCATCATGAGTTTGTACAGCAAGTAACGCAGTTGGACTATGTTCTCTGGCTGCCAGCCATAGGCACCAACAAGCAGAACTTGAACAAGATCTTTAGAGGAAAGAGGATACCAACTTGTTCCAACTTAGGTGCTCTCTTTGACAGTTTCTCATTTTGGCCCTGAGGTGCCCATCTGGAATAATTACACTGAAAAGCTTCTCTTCTACACCACAACATGGTGTGTTGTATCTACTGTTTGCTGTTAAACATGGGGTGTGACATTTCCTTTCAGACGTCATTTCTTCCAGCTCTAACATTATTTCAGATTTTGCATGCTAGACTAGCTATGATTCAAAGTGGCACCAAAATAAATCTCTTCCCCTTGCATCCCTTTTTTTTTCCTCTCTCTTATTATTCAATAGAGAAGATGTGCTAATTAAATCCTTTCTTTATTAAAGACAGACCCACATTTTCAGCAGTTTACTAGAAGTGTCATTTCTAAAAAAATATGGGAAACAGAGAAAAAATCACTGCTTCAAGTAAGCCTTCAGGAAACAATGGCTCTTCTGAATTGCTGTCCAGAAATATAGCAGAGACTTCTGTTATACAGAAGTACTTCTGTAATACTAGCAAATAAGTGCTATTGGGTTTAAGTTGCTCCCAGCCATAGCCTATCCTCATAGACTATCCATTTAAGTCTTACTCTTGTTGCATTTACACCATGTGCTTCTCTCAAGACCCCAGCAGCAACAGAAGTGTGAGGGTGGTGGATGGCAGGAATAGATGTTGGTGGGGAGTAGAAGATTGAAACAGCCTGTCTGGGTGGGCAATAGGTGAGGCTCTCAAGAAAGTTGGTTTTTTGGAGGGTGAGTGATGGAAAAGAAGAGGGCGGTTGTGGGTAGCAATGAGAAAGTTGCAGGAGCTCGGAGAAGATTTGGCTGGAAGGATTCAGCTGACTGAGGTCAGTTCAGATACTTCAGTTTAGAGAAATGTCACACATATTTATGCTCCCTTCTCCCTCCTTTTTCATACTTAAATAAAATGGGTTGTGTTCTTCTGTTGGAATAGGAGCTATGGAATAGTTGACAAGGAGCTGATAGCAAACTCCTGCTAATTAACTTTCCTGATCAAGTTAATGTCATCAGATAAAGGGCAATCTCAGTCCTGGAAACTCCTGAATTGAGATTCTGATTGCAGCTTGAACTGGTGGATTTTCAGAGCAGTATATTGTGTTAGAGATGCCTATCAGTCCACTGTTGCCTCCTGTCTTGCAGACAAGTTTTTGTATGTTTTTTTTTAACATATCATTATGCCTGTTTTAGAGAAGTATTCTTGTTCTAGAGAAGCTCTCAAGAAAACAGGCTCTAAAGGAATCAATATTTAGTGTCAAACAAAAAGTTCCCTATCTTTTATCTTTATTTATTAATTATTTATTAACATGTCAGCCCTGATGAAAGTATAATAAGAAGTAATCAGGAATTTGGACATCAATAGGACAAGGGGTAATTGGTACAAATTGAAACACAAGAAATTCCACCTCCATATGAGGAAGAACAACTTTCCTGTGAGGGTGACAGAGCCCTGGCACAGGCTGCCCAGAGAGGCTGTAGAGTCTCCTTCTCTGGAAGGCCTTTATGCCACCCTGTGCCACGTGCTCTAGGTGTCCCTGCTGGAGCAGGGAAGTTGGACTAGACAATCTCTAGAGGTCCCTTCCGACCTCAACCATTCTGTTATTCTGTGAATCAAGAATCATGATAGTGCTTTTTGAAATTAATTAATTCCAAAAGGACAAGGGTTTCTCAAAATTTGAACAGTTAACAACGTCAGTACTTTGTTTTCAGATTTCAGGGTATTCTGACCTCTGACCATTAGAGAGAGTGAAATGTCACCATACAAGGCAAGACACTTTGGTAATATCTCATTTATTTCTGGTAACATCAATTTGGTAAACCACTAAAGAACAAACAAACAAACAAAAGAAAGCACAGTACTTTTCCTTCGAACAGAAGAGGAAATGATGTTTCACAAAAAACACTAAAATAATGACAGTACATTCAATGTGTAGTTTAGAAAGTATGACAGCTTTGTTGATATTCTAACTGAGAAAATTCTTCAGAAGCAGAGAAATCGGTTAGACTTCCAAAAAAGCAAAAGAAATTTAGCTCTGAAAACTTTAGGGGTATATTGGCCAATAACCATATTTGAGAATGTATTGAGTTTCCCAGAGCCAGTTATCTTCTCTGATCTGTGCAACTTTCAGCATGCAAACCACAGTTTGCAAGCATTTTGTGTGTCCTGTGTAACCATAAAAGTTAAAGTTTAAACTATGTCCTCTCTAAAAAGCATATGGAAATCTACAAATCAGCCAAAATATTGACTATGGCCAAATCTTAGAAAGAAGCTCCTAAGATCTATAAATAAGCAAAAACTGACAGATTAGCTGAAAGGAGCAAATGTAGGTCTTTGCTGACTCAAATATTCACTCCTGCTACTAAATAGCGCTTTTATAAAGAAGCAATAAACTATATCCAACAACTGTCAATGTCTCTATTCTTGACTCCATGTTATGAAGATCACTATCTAGGAATAAACTTCCTCTAAGATAAAACAACAAGACTGGGAGCTTTGGAGACAATAGCAAGATTGTCCCTCAAGCTGAAGACACTAATCCTTAGGCATTTTAAATAATATAGTGTATTCTTCATATTGAACCTAGCACAATTACACTTTGTTAAAAATTGGCTCCTGATGGAGGATGGGATGGATCATGGGGGACAGAGGGAAAGGTACAGTTCTACTTATTTTTTTCTTTTTTCTTAATAAACTAAGTCACCAAGTTTTGCCCTCAGACTATCTCTGATCATCTTCACTAAAGCCGCATGTATTACAGAGTTACGGAATATTTTTCCATACGGTTTTAGAAAGTTCACTACAGTTAAGTATCTTTTCTTAAATTAGATTACATTAGATTACTGCAGCTTATGCAAATGAATGAGGACAATATGAATTTAAGCTATATATCAAGAATATAAAAAGAAAAAAGTAATGTTAGAATAACTACTTTTGCCAGTAGCGCAGCTGACAATACAGCTGTGACTTAGCAGAAAATAACTTTTATCTCTAGTCTTCTTACCGAGCGCAACAATTAAGTAAAATAGAACCATATGGTATTACTGATGGGAAGGAGTTCTTTGAAATATTTTCCCTTAAAAAAAAAAAAGCTGTGAAAGTGTGCTTTTATATACACCGGTGCCATTAGATTAATGTCCAAAAGCCAGGGGGGCAATGCAGCAGTGTGAGATTGATAACACAATATTGGCTCTGCTCTGCCTGTGGCACATGCAGAACTTAGGCTTTTGCGTAGTCAGAGCTACTTGTATAATGCAACATGCCTAACGACTTCCAGTCCCAGCTCTTGTCACACGCACGGATGCTTCCTGTTTGCGAGCTACCCTCCAACGCACACAGGGTGCATCCGTCTACGCTGCAGGCACAACGTGAGCCTGGGCTGCCGTCTGCTGCTGCTGAACTGCTAGTGGAAAGAACGCACAGGCATATTGGCATCTGGATCTGCAACTTGCTGAGGGCAGGCTGTGAGGTGAGGCATATCCCAACCTCTTCATGAAACTTGGAAGGTCATGACCTCTTAGTCTTGGAAGGACCTCTAGAAGGTCAGATACTGATGACTGCTGTCTGGCAAACCCTGTGGCACTAGAGAACCCCCTCCACCTCCTCTGTGTGCCACTGAGATTCTGTTGGTCCATCGGTCATACCATGCTTGTTACTGTGTGGATACACATCCACATAGTATGGACAACCTGATATCTGTGAAAGGGGACATCGTGGAGTGTATTTATTTCAAAGGAGGCAGCTTCACACCCAGAAACTCTAGTGAGTGCAAAGGGCAAGGAGCAATATATGTGAAGTATGCAGAGTAACGGGTATTCAAAGACCTCGTTAATCAGTGGTGAGAATGATGGAAATTGGATGAATGTTTAAAGCAAACACATTTTACATGATTGCTCCTTACAGGCAAGAAAGCCGAAGGTAAATGTGGCTATGAATATGAATAGAGAAACTGTTATCATTAGTTCTTTCTAAATAATAAATCTCTAAAAAGAGATTTTCTTTTTTTTTCAGTCTTTTTGAAGCAACAGTCACTTGCAATGATAGCATACTATATAACATGTAACACACTATACAACATACTCGTGTCAATCAATTTGGCACAGAGGTCTTTGACACTAGTGAATCTGTGAGGGTTGTTCACACAGATACATGCACTTGATGCATACATTCTACATGTTCCTCTCCAGGAACAAGAGTGGCTTGTATCGCAGCGACACTGCTGATACAAAATGTGATTCCCTTATTTCTGCCCTCTGAAATGGTGCACCAGAAATCAGTCTGAAGACGAAGACGGTGGAATAACTCCTCACAACCTTCCGTGTTGTGAAGCTGATGCAAAGCTGGCCGCCTGGCTGCAACTATATGCTCGCGTAATGGGTCTGTCAGATTTGAGAATATCATGTGGATCTGAGACAATCATTGAAGGGCTTGGGTTCTTGTCAACTTGTGACTTACACAACCCTGTTCCCATATGTTTTGTATTATTTGAAAGAAGGCTGGATCCATTTTACTTCAGATGAATACTAAAAAAGATAAACATGTATAAATCTGAGAAAGAAAAATAATTTGGTATTTTGTCTTGCAAGAACGGCCTCCTGAGATGTGGAAAAAGGCATCTTCCTCAACAGGAGCAATATTCGTGTGGGTTAAAGATTATATTTTAAGTCCCACCAGGATAAGTAAAATTGTTCTAATGTAAATTTACCATTGCAGTCCAATCTGGGAGTTAGGTTTTGTCTCATCTTCAGTTATAAAAAAACTGCTGGATCTGTTCTTATTTTCTCTTTACTTTGTCTCAGCCTCATCAAGGCCCCTTTAAGTTTTCAGCATATGGAAATATTCCCTCTTTCACCCTGACCAAACCCAAGGTTTCATGACAAATGAGGGAACCTGTAGGCCTCTTTAGAGCACAGAAATACATCTTTCTGTAAAATATCTATTCTGACTTAAAATGGATAAAAGAAAAAAAAATTGTTTGCAGTGTTCTATGAGGAAAATCTAACCCCCAAAGTGTGTCAGAATTTAAAATTATACTGGGATTTTTGTGGGGTTTTCCAAAAGGGCTCTATAGCCAAGTAAACCAATAACATTTTACTGGAATAAGTTCGTTTTGAACAGGGCTGACTCAAGCAGTAAACTTCACAACTTCAGGTTTTTTTTAATTGTTTGGCAAATATTTTGCCAAGTGTTCTTGCCGATAAGCAAAGCAGTGGTCACTCCCTGGCATCTGGTGGGAGATGAGTTGCATCTCTGTAGATGCTAAACCAGAGAGCTGAGCATGAGAGAACAAACTTGAAGCTTAAATCTTTCCCTGTCAGAAGATCGTAGACCTGATTTCACACAGTCTGCTCCCAAGCAATGCTTCTTGCATGGCTGTGACTCTGTAATGTAGAGAACTATGCAAAGCTAACAAGAACTACACTGATGGGATGGAAATTCAGACTATTAAGAATCCTGCTTGGAAGGAAACTATAATCCTCTTAGCTCCAACTAGACATTTTTTTCTGTTTTGGAGTGAAAAATTCTGTATAGCTAGTTCAAGTTGCAAAGGTGAGATTACTAGCTAGGAATTCTTATCTGTTCTCAGCCAAAAGAGGAAATTGCCATGGAGGAAAAAAAGAAAAAAAAAAAAAAAAAAAAACACGGAGTCCTGGTCCCAAGAAACATTCTATTATTTCATTTTTCTGTTTCATAGTGAATTTAGGATAAAAAGTTAAAATATTGACATTGTTCTCAAAGGAAAAAGCTAAAACAACTTGCAAATTACCAAACACTAAATATTATATTTTGATGTTTTTATAATATATTTATATCCCTGATTGCTAATGCTTTTATTTTGTTTATTTAACAGGGAGGTCTATCTGGCATCAAAATCAGTTCCCCATTAACTGCATCACCTCCAAAATCTTATTGTTCTGTGTGAGATTCACTGCTTCATAAAATCTCTGCTTTCTGCACATGAATCAAGGTTCTTGACCGCAATACGTCTCCTGCAATGTATTTTCAGCTTTATCAAAGGGAGACCTTAAACTTCTCATTTTAAATCTGGATATTTTGAGTCAAGCCAACATGCTAGTAATGCCAAAAAAACAACAAAGTCTGAGTTGGACTGATCTAAAGCAAAACTTTGAGCTTTGGTTTGCCCAATGATAAATAAAATATTTTTCAGTAACAAAGAAATTTCCTTTTGGAAAAGTGAACAGTACACTGACAAATATGGCTCATGAACTCTCATGTAAACCATGTGTGTGAACGGCCCAGGCACTGGATTTACCCCAGAGGGTATTTACCTCTGGATACTGGCATATGTGTGTATATATAAATACACTTTTATAGATACACATATATAAATATATATGTATATATTTAATATGACCTATGTATATATCAGTTCTTGTGATGCTCTTTCTCATTATTTAAGGTTAAATCACATCACAGATAAAAAGACCACTTATAATGTCCTTATAATAACACAGGGGAGTGGAACCAAGACTTTCTCATTATTCTGAAATGAGGACTCCACCAAAATTTTGTTGGATAATTTATCATGCTGACATTACCATTTTGAAATGCTATATTTTCTTAAGAGACTTTTAAAACCAGTTTTTATCTCTCTCTTGGTAGCAAAAGAGACTCTGAAACTAGTGAATGTATGTTAGAAAATGTTTACTTGAACTTTCTAAAACAAACTATTCATCTTGGGTGTAACAGAAATGCTCTCTTTTTATATTACCATTCCCATGTCACTATCCAGCAACTGGCCAACCAAAACACCTACTTACAAAGATGAACTGTACCATTGCAAGCTCCTTGTCTACTCTCCCATTGTATTTCAGTTGATAAATTTGCATTTAGCGCTTAATTTGTTCAGTATGCCTTACTAATTTGGCAATATTTGTTTTGGCACATAAAATAGAAGGCAGCTGCTTTAAATGTCCTGCTAAGTTCTTTGTTTTGTTTTGAGGGGTTTCTTTCTTTCTTTCTTTTTTTTAGCCTTCTCTTTTTCCTTCATAAAAGGATCTAAGATATGAAAAAGCTTCAGTGTCGTGGACAGGGCTGAGTTTCCTGTTTATGAGTCACCATAAATATGAAAGGTGCTGGTTGACATTTCTCAGCTGAGGGATTCGACACAACTCTGTGTCGAGAAAAAATCCCCAAGCAGGGTGGTCTTGCATTGACTTGTCGACCTTGTGCATTATTGAAGGGAATCACTTTTACAGAACAGTAGTTAAAGGAAAATCAGCTTCTCTAGCAGCTCTTCTTACTGTTGCTCTATTAAGAAAAATGCGTCATTGTATTGTTGCTGTGAAGGGGTAACTGTTGAATCATGGTTTTTAAAGAGGGAGTAATTAGCAGCATGCATTGAATTTATTTTTCACTCATAGAGCTCTAAATTTTCCCTATTTCCTATTTTTTTATGTTCCTTATCAAAACCCTAGCAGCCGAAGTATTGTATAACTGTTGTTAAAGTACAACCCAGGTAAACAACAGTGAAATATTTAGTGTCCTGTGTGTACACATCTGCCTTGCATGTTTATCAGCAATTTCAGTGATTTCAGAATATGGATTTACACATAAGCACAGTCAACTGCAGATGTGAAAATGAAAATGTAGATATCGTTAATCTCTGTTGAAGAGATAAAAGCCAAATTGAGGAGTCGTATGTGAAGATGTATACACAGAGTTTCGTACTAAGATATGACTGAGTCATAAATAAGGTTGAATAAATGAATGTGTCACAGTTAAGGGTGTCACTCAACTTATCCTTGTTCCAGGTTGTGGAAAATATGAATTATCTAGACAGTGTGAGTGAATTTTTTATCCAAGTGCAAGCAGTTCTTGGTTATAGCATTACATTGCCCCAGGTCAGTTCCCTTGATGTAGTATGATGCTGCAATGTGCCTATAATGAAATCAGCAGCAGATATGCAAAATATCTGCATGGAAAGACATATGGAAAGACAAATAAAGATGAGATAATTCCCAGTAACCTCTGAAAAATCTATTTCTCTATGTACATTTTATCTTTCTTAACTTTAACTGGAAAAAAATTGTGTCAATGCCGAAAAACAATGAGAAGGATATTTCCAGGACTTTAATACTTCCTGTTTCTCTACTTCAGGTTCACCAACAAACAAACAAAAACAAAAGAAAACAAATAAAAAAAAGCAAAAAAAACTCAAATGTTTTGTCGAATGTTTTTCGTCCATAATACTTTGGAGATATGCATCACTGAATGATAATATAGAATGGAGAATGGAAATTTAAGAAGTGCAAAAAGAAGACATACAAAGACAAGAGTGGAGGACTAATGTCTGAGCATAGCTAGCAGCATCATATTTATCTGTCCTGGCTATTAAAATGCTTTAGTTATAAGTCCAGCCTTATTGCTTGCTTTAAAATTTGCTTATAATAAATTACACATTAATAAAAAGAGATACACAACTATTGTCTGTCAGTAAAGGTGCAAGTTCTCTGCATTTAATTGACAGTAGTTATGAAGAGTTTTCCTTTACTTCTTTATATCAGCCAGAATACACAGGCAATACTCCAAAGAGACAAGTCTTGTCTTCTCACTAAGCCAAATTTGGCTGAATAACTCAAGCATTGATGATGATTCTCAAATATTATAAGCCTTTTCCTCATCTTACTTTTCTTACTTGCACTTGTACCTTAAAACCAATATATTAAATTTTCATTGTTGAGTAAAAGATAGGGGGAAAAAACACCTTTAAGTCATTATGTGATATTCTTAGCTTTGGAAGCAAATGTGTTAAGAACATGAAACATTACACTGCCCATAAAATCCTGACTGCTGTCATAAAATCCTGACTGGTATTGGGTGACATGTGAACCATCTTCCAATGTGCAACCTATAAGGAGGCATAGGACAGTATTCTTGAAGGTAAAATACGGATATATGTTCACAGAGAATGGACTTTTAATGTTTTCTGGGAAAGAAGAAAGGAGAGGAAGTACATTATTTCCCTTTCTTTTTGTCATTCTCCCAGTTGTTGTTATGTATGTTTGTCTATATTGCCCTAAATTGAATGATTTTAAAAATACTCCATCAAGAATTCAGCAACCTCAAAGATTCATCCATGAAAATAAATACTCAGTTCAAGGTGTCAAATAACTTGACTGTCAACCTCTACCCATGTCCAGGAGAAGCACCCATGTTACTTTGATATTTTGGAATAGGTAGTCTGTATTTTTTCCCAGCTTTGACCTAATTCTTGCTTTTGTTTTTAAAGTAAATGAGCAATAGTTTTATATAAACCCTGCAGTGATGCTCAGAGTAAAGGAGAAAACACACTATTCAAACCTATACAAATACTTCTACAATGGTGCTGTTGACCCTGTTCTGTTTTGTCGCTCTGAACTGTTGCTGACAACTATTCTGTGTACTGAAAGATGAAGTATATAAAAATAACACAAATAAGTAAAAGGAATAAAGCTAAACCACAATCTATGTGAAAGCCTCTTAGCCTTCATAGGTATATTATGCTCTATTTTTTTCTCTCTCTCTTTTACTAGTTATGTCCTTCTGACTAACTATATTTTACATGATACTTTAACTAAGGGAAATGACAACTAAATATTGCCAACTTGAAATCTTTATTTAGCATACTTTGTTTTCAAAATTTTGTGATTTGTATTCAAAAATCTGTTACTTAAAGGTAACATACTGTATGCACAAGTCATTTTATTCCTGGCAATTAAATAGCATAATAATAACAATAGGTAGAAGAATAGTCAAATTCTAGTCAGTTTGAAAGTACTCTATCAGTAAAACAATGCCATGTAATGTATTTGTATTCTGTGCTAATTCGTTACTTTTGTTTAAAATAAACAAAACTTTCACTAACTGCGGTGAAGCCACTAGTGTTTCCTGTTTTTAAGAGATTTGTTCAAGATTTTTACAAAGATTATCAGCTGCTGGATTGAACAGAAGTATAACAGAGATAGGGTTTTCCAGATATTTCAAGGAAATTATTCAGAATTCTTTCCGACAGTACATTCTTAAAGAAACAGAAAATACATTTCTTTTGATGGTCTGACAATGATAACATGTAGCTCTGAATCTCTCCATGCCTTATTGATATGACCCATAAAAGGCCCATAGTTCTATCTCTTGTTTGTATTCTTCATTTTATTATCATTCTCTTTCTAAGGTCAGCAGCACTGGTCTCACAGAGACCATTAGCATGCTTTTGCTTATTTAATTCACTAACTGCTGAAGTGCATGCTGCTTTTAGTGGCACTCACACAACTTCAAGCACTGAAAGGTTTGGTTTCATGTACTTGAACTCAAGTGACACAAATATTTCAGTGGTGAATCAATACTGGGAAAGGATGGTCAGTAAGGTAGGGAGTGTTTATAGAAGATGTTTCATCACTACTAGTAAAACATGTCTTATTGTTAGTTCAGGAGGTGCTGGTATTTAGCTCTTTGAAGGAGCCTTCCGACAAGCCAAGAACTTTCAGCCTATTAGTAAAATAAAATTTAAAAAAGAATTGCACAAGTTTAGGATGGCAGCCTATTGAATAATTAACCCTTTAGGAATTAAAGAAAAAAAAGATCTTTCAGCATAGACAGTATTGACTCTATAGGAATATAGAACATAATGTAGGTTTTGGTATTTCATTCATTTGAATACAAAGTAATACTTGAATTTTTCCTTCAAAGAATCCTATTGTAATAGTTTTATGAACACTTGGAAGTTCAATGTGGTCTCACATGCCACTCCTAACTGGAGCAGCAACATTATGCTTGTTCACCCACTCTTGTTCACCCACTTTTGGACTCTTGTTGTCCAAAAACAGACTGCAAACACTGAAGTCAAACTGAACCACCAAGTCAGCAAGGCAGTTCTGGTTCAGAAATACCACTCAAGGCAATTAATCCAGTTTTACAATTATCATTTCCTGACAATATATAAAATCCAAATAAATAATTTCATAACAAAGATAAAGGTCTGCTTTTTTCAGCATTTCTTCAGCATAAAATTAACTGTTATTTCCTTACAATAGAAAAACAAAAGGAAAGAAAGCAATATTATAAAATGTTTCTTTACTTCAGTGTTTCACCTGGGTTGAATGAATTAGATTGAAAAGCAAATTAAAAGCTATTTTTGGTTTCCTGTTAACACCCCGAGTGCTCTGGAGGAACTGAAGCCTTTGGAACACACTTGTGGCTAATCCAGGATAATATAGCTGGCAGAGGGACCAAAAGAAGATTACAGTTAGAAAAACACGAGGAGGTCTTTGCCAAGAAATGCAAACAAAAAGGAAATATTTTAAGAAAATAAACAAAGCTACCGAGTAAAACATACACAGGGAGGAAAAGGGAACAAAAGAACATTTGAGTCTTGATGCCTTAACATTTTGTGGCAACATATGTGATAGTCCAGCCAGAGTGTGTGAAAGAACGTTACAGCTGTGTAAGCTATGAGATATCCATAGACGCCTTGAGATCAGCAAGCTATCAGGAAAGCCCACCTAGT